>NC_092742.1:45028341-45331591 GCF_047496795.1 Chiloscyllium punctatum | reverse complement strand
GTACTGTAACAATTTTAAACCACTCAGGATCTTATATACTTTAATCAATTCACCCCTCTTTCTTCAAAATGCCAGGAGAACGAAGCCCAATCTGTCCACGATTTCCTCATAATACATCCCACTCATTCCAGGTATCAATCACATAAACATCCATCTTTAAAGATATGTGCATCCATCAGTGCAAAAGACAAGGCTGAAGCATTTGCATCTTTCCTCAGCCAGAAATTCCAAGTGGATGGTGCATCTTGGTTTCTTCTGGAAATCCTAGTTTCGTAATTGATAGCCTTCAGCCAATTCAATTCACTCCCACACAATATAAAGAATCGACTGGAGGCACCAGATTCTGCAAAGAGTATGGGCTTTGACAGCATTTTGGCAATAGTACAAGATGTGTGCTCCAGAACATGCTGTGCCTTTGGCCAAGTTCTTCCAGTATAACTACAACACTGACATCTATCCAAAAATGTGAAAAATTGCCCAAGTATGTCCTGTCCACTATAAGCAGGACAAATCCACCCAGCCAATTATTGCATGACCAGTTTACTCTCAGTCAGCAGCAAAATTTGCAAGGTGTCATCAACAGCGCTTTCAAGCAGCACTTGCTTATCAACAACCTGCTCACTGATGCTCAATTGGGTTCAGTTAGGGCCACTCCTGGCTTCATTACAGCTTTGGTTCCAAACAGGGGCAAAGAAGCTGGAGTTCAGAGACAAATTGGGAGTGACTGGCCTTGACTTCAGGGCAGTATTTGAATTAAGGAGCTCTAGCAAAACTGAGGTCAATAGCAATCAATGGAGGATTGTCTCTGCTGGTTGGAGTTGTACCTGGCAGAAATGTTGTGGTTGTTGGAGGTCAGCCATCTCCAGGACATCTCTGTAGGAGTTCCTCAGGATAGAGTCTGAGGCCCAACCATCTTCAGCTGATTCATCAATGACCTTCCCTCCACCATAAGGTCAGAAGTGGGGATGTTTGCAGATGATTGCACAGTGTTCAGCAACGTTTGTGACTCCTCAAATACTAAATCAGTGTCCAAACACAACAAGATCTGGACAAATGGCAAGTAAAACTCATACCACATAACTGTTAGGCAATAGCAATCTCCAACAAGACTGACCTAACCATTGCCCCTTGATGTTCAATGACATTATAATCACTAGAATACCCACTGCCCAAGTCCTGAGGGCTACTATTGATGAGAAGCTCACTGGAGCAGCTTTATAAATACAATACCTACAAGAATGGGTCAGAGGCTAGGAGTTTTGCAGTGGGTAACTCACCTCCTGACCTCTCAAAGCCTGTCCATCATCTGGAAGACCCATTCAGGAATGTGATGAAATATCTCCATTTGCCTAAATAAATGCAGCTCCAACCACACTCCAGATACCCCACACCATTCACAACAAAACAGTCTACAAATGTGACACGGAGTAAGAATCGAGATGGAGAGATGTGGGGGATTTGATCTTTCCTTTCCTGGAGGTGTGCAAAGTGCTAGTAAATGTTGGACCTGCTTCTTGCCCCCTCAATAATTAACTACTGATTAAGATGGTGCATTGGGGATTTGCACATTGTGCCGTTAGTTAAGCCTCTTAACTAAAAATGTGTTGCTGGAAGCCCTTCTTCGGGCTCATGCCCAAAACGTCGATTCTCCTGCTCCTTGGATGCTGCCTGACCTGCTGCGCTTTTCCAGCAACACATTTTCAGCTCTGATCTCCAGCATCTGCAGTCCTCACTTTCTCCTCAAAGCCTCTTAACTAGTCAATTAAAGACTGATTAAGGGCCTCAACTTGCCACCAGCCTAATTGCCTGCCTTCCCAGCCAGTAGAAAAGTGCTTGGTGTTGTGGTTCTGTTCGCCGAGCTGGGTATTTGTGTTGCAGACGTTTCGTCCCATGTCTAGGTGACATCCTCAGTGCTTGGGAGCCTCCTCTGAAGTGCTTCTGTGATCTTTCCTCCGGCATTTGTAGTGGTTTGAACCTGCCGCTTCCGGTTGTCAGTTCCAGCTGTCCGCTGTAGTGGTCGGTATATTAATAATATAACATACCGACCACTGCAGCGGACAGTTGGAACTGACAACCGGAACTGACAACCGGAAGCAGCAGATTCAAACCATTACAAATGCCAGAGGAAAGATCACAGAAGCGCTTCACAGGAGGCTCCCAAGCACTGAGGATGTCACCTAGACAGGGGACGAAAAGTCTGCAACACAAATTCCCAGCTCGGTGAACAGAACCACAACAACGAGCACCCGGGCTACAAATCTTCTCACAGACTTTGAAAAGTGTTTGGTTTCCTGACTAGGAAACCGGGTCAATCTGCTTGCTAAATTGTGTGGGGAATCATTTGCCCCATTTAAGGCCAAGTTCAATTTAAAACACCTTAAATAAGGTGAACTCAAAATGGGAGACAATGGGTGATTGTTGAAAGTCAATCCCCTTTCCTCCTTAAGCATTGTCTTTAACTAACAGCCTTTAGGACCCAGAGGATGCCATCTTACTCAGCACAGTGACATGTACTCTTCCCCAAAATCCTATCCACACATCAAGCTGGGAGAGGAGGAAAACCCAGGCTTAACAGGCCTTTCAATCCCATATTTCATTTGAATTGTATGGAGGCTAGCTGTCAGTGTGCACCACAAGAGGCAAATACAAGTGCAGTGTGAGTTAAACCCAACTCCTTAACTTGATCTTGGTCCCTGATGATCAGAACTTGGCTGAGGAAGTCTCTCTCTTGCTCTGTTTTATAAACCATAGGTTAAAACAAAAGCACAATTAATTAGCTTTGCACTTTTTAATGTTCATTTTTATTAATTACTAATTTTCTTTTAATTGTCCATACGTTGCTTTGTCTTTCTTTTGCTCAGCAAGTTTTGAATATTTTCATCATTTTTCAAGCATTTCTCTCACATATAAACATCATATCAAACCTCATCTCTCCAAAGTTTGAGTGAGTACTGAATTGTGACCCCTGGTGAAAAAGTTGGACTCCCTGGTCTATATTGCCACACAGGCGGCTTAATTATGTCGCACAAAGGTCATTGAGTTGAAAGGCTTTACTCGAAATGCATGCAGCAACAGACAGCATCTGCATGAAGGCAGCATCCAAGGAGCAGGAAAAATCGACGTTTTAGGCAAAAGCCCTTAATCAGGAATGATGAAGGGATTTTGCCCGAAATGTCGATTTTCCTGCCCCTCAGATGCTGCCTGACCTGCTGTGTTTTTCCAGCACCACTTCGATCTAAACTCTGGTTTCCAGCATCTACAGTCCTCACTTTTGCCGAGGATCTGCATGAAGTAAAGCAAAAACCAAAAGCAGACATTGTACATTACGAGTAACTGATTTGAAAAAGCAGAGCCCACTCCAGAGATAAAATTGTTTTGACATTAAATAAATTGAGTCAAATTCACTTCCACTCAGTTCAATTTAAAACACCTTAAATAAGAGGAACTCAAAACATCAAATCAGGTTGTGGATTGCATTAGTCTGGGGCTTTTATATAGTGGATTTATGCTACAACTGTACTGTATATGCAACAATTATTTTACTTTGCCTTAATACAGCACTTATTGTGTAAAGTCAGTTTAAAATCATGCACAATTGACCTGACCGTGAAGGGAGAAGACTTTTGTGGTTAGGTTTTAGCATCTGATATGAATGCACTCCAACATTTTTGTCAAGTTAAAGTTATTTCACATCAATGCTAAATTCACATTGAATTTTATGAAAGGTTGTGTGTTCTCTCTCACAGAAACTACCTAAAAATAGCCAAAGGCATAAACTTGCTTTAATACCAATATCAATCCATTAATTTATTGACATTGAATTAACTCAGAGAGGCAAATCAGTCTAGGAATTTAATCATATTGTAATATCACATTCTTTAAACGTGTTTCAAATCTGCAATTTTTTTGAGAGTATTAATAACATTCGGTAGTAAAAGTGTATTAGAGGTCAATTTTTATAAAAACGCAGATCTACATGACTGTCAGTTAATTCAGCATCATCCCTGCCTTGCACGGTTTTATAGCTGGTTCAAAATGTTTAAATGTAAATGCAATACTGTAACCTTTTCATAGGAAACCTAAGTCTTGAAAACTATGGACTTATTTTTCTATCAGAAATGTTACAGAAAATCCTTACACTCTTCAAAATAACACTCACATGGATAAAAGAGAGATCAAAAGGACCTCCTCTGAATTTGCATGCATCATATGGAGAAGTTATTGAACTGCAAATTAAAGCTTCATAACAAATATTTAATCAAACCAGCATCCTTCTAACCTGGGCTAATCATTGCTAAGCAACATTTTATTATATTAAAATTAAAAAATTGTACTGACCTGGAAACACTACCATGAAGATACTGTTCTTCTACACTTCCACCCAACGAAACAGAGCAATAAAACAGAACTTCAGAGGCGGTAGAAATTCTATTAGGGAGTTTCCTAGGCTGGATCAGTTCCTGGTACAGCTGGGGATGGCCTGTCTAAAAACTCCCAGAAAAACTATTTGGGGAAAGTTCCCAGAGCAACATAAGCTCTTTCTTCTCCAGTTTGAACTTTTATCCGAGAAATGCCGTTAGCCATATTAAAGTGAGTTATTGATAAAAGCTCCATATTTTTTAAAGAAATGTAAATGTTAGGAGCTATTTGCTTTAAATGCCACAAACTTTTTAACTTAAGGACCATTTGGAATGTTTTCCATATAATATTTACCGGCAGCAAGAGCTGTTTACTTTGTCATCTGTATGACTCAAAATTTTAAGAAGATAAAAATATAAGATTGCTCCATATTGTTGTACTAACATTGCAGTCAGTACAAATAACAGAAAGTGATCAATGAAAACTCAAGAGCCAATGTCCAGCAAATTAGCTGAGTACCAAACCATGAAAGAGACTGGTTTGAATTACGGCATTCAACAAACAATTCTCCAAATGCAGCTATTGCAGGAAACATTGATCAGGAAATCAAGGATCATTGTGGTTCAGATTCTGACTATTGCTCTAAGTGCATGAAAGCCAAGCTGTGTGCAAACACTTTTCCAAACATGCTCTCCGCTGGAATGCATAAATGTCAGAACGGAAAGCTTTTTTTTGGTCACTTGATGCACAAATACTTCCCAAACATTTTTTTCTTATTATAGTCAGGCCACAACTTTCAATTGTTTCTTCCACAAGGGGATTGGATAAGGCATTATCATATGCAATTTGACACACAGGGTGTGTGAATCAGGAATTGGAAACTAAGGAGATACTCAAGGAAATTATAATCACCAGGCAAGTGGTGCTGAGCAAATCTTTGCCGTTGTGGACTGACAAGTCACAGACTCCATATGGACCTCACCTTATGGTCTCAAAAGATGGAGCTAGTGAGATAGCTAGAACATAGGTTTTTAATTCTCTGGATTTGCAAAAGGTTCTATTTGCAAATGTAATTTATTCAAAAAAGGGAGGGACACACAAGAAAATACAAGCCAGTTAGCATCATGTCTGTTATAAAGAAGACGTTAATACTATTATAAACACATTGTACCAGGATACTGAGAAAGTTTCAAGATAACCAAGCAGAGTCGGCTTTTTGCACAAGGAATCCTATATAACCAATTTATTGGTGTTCTTTGAGGAATCAACCTGTGCTATGGGTAAAGCAAAACCGGAGGATGCATTATCCTTTGAGTTATGCTAATAAAATGCCTTCTGGAAATCTAAGGTTATTGTGAAAGATAATGGCTCATGGTGGAGAAGGTAACACGTTGGCTGGCTAACAGAAACAGAGTTGGCATATGTGGGTCATTTTCTGCTTGGTAAGTGGTACTGAATGGTATGCTACAGGGATTTGTGTTGGGACCTCAACTTTTTTTTCCCCAATTTATATAAAACAGAACCAAAGGTATTGTTGCTAAAACTTACTGACAATGCAAAGACAGGCAGAAAAGTAAGTTGCGAAGAAGATACAACGAGGCTACAAAGACGTAAATAAACATTAAGTAAGTGGACAGAAATGTGGCAAGTTAAGTACAAATGTGGAAAAATGTGAAATTGTCCATTTCGGCAAGAATTAAAAAAAAGCAGCACATTGTGTAAATGGTGAGAGATTGCAATTCGCCGAGATGCAGATGAATCTGGATATCCTAGTGCATGAATCACAAAAAGTTGGTATGTTTGTAGAAATTAATCAGGAAAACTAATAGAATGTCATTGCTTATCACCAGAGGAATTGAATACAAAAGACAGCGTATGCTTCAGTTATGCAAGGTATCGTTGAGACCACACCTAGTGGACTGCATACAGTACAAGTCTCCTTATTTAAGGAAGGATGTAAATGTGTTGGAAGCAGTTCAGAGAAGATTTTACTAGACTAATACCGGAAATGGGCAGATTGTTTTATGGGGAAAGATTGAACAGGCTATGGCTTGTATCAGTTTGCATTTCAAAAGAATAAAAATAATTAACTAAAACATACAAGACCCTGTAATAGGAGAAAGTGAGGACTGCAGGTGCTGGAGATCAGAGCTGAAAATGTGTTGCTGGAAAAGCGCAGCAGGTCAGGCAGCATCCAAGGAGCAGGAGAATCGACGATTCGGGCATGAGCCCTTCTTCAGGAATATCTTGACATACTATATATAGATAAAATGTTTCCTCTTGTGGGATGATCCAGAACTGGAGTTCATTGTTTCAAAAGAAGCAGTTATTCATTTATAATACAGAGGAGTAGAATTTACCTTACTCACAAAAGATCGGTTTACTTTGTAACTCTACTTCTGCTGCTTTTACAGGAAGAGAACAGATTAATTTTTTTTTACAGTAGAGGTTAAATCCTTCTTGATAAAGAAGGGAGTGAAAGTTTATTGGGGATATGTGGAGTAAGCGAATTAGCCGTGACAATTCCCCTCATGGAAGAATCTAGAACTGGGGATAGTTTCAGTCTAAGGGGTTCACTCATTTGAGACAAATATCAGGAAGAATTTCTTTTCTGAGAGAGTGGTGGGGCTTGAAGTTCTCAACCCAAAAGAGTTACAGAAGCAATGACCATATTCAAGGTTGAATTGGCTCGATGCTTGAAGAGTTAAAGGTTATAGGGAACAGGAAGAAAAGTGTAGTTGAGGCCAAGATCAGATTAACCATCATTCTATCGAATGGCAGAGCAAACTTGAGGGGGCCATGTGATCTATTCCTGCCCTTACGACATTCTTAAGTTCAGGACAATACTGAAAGAGATATCCCTACTTGCAAGTAAAATTAATAGACAGTGGTAGACAATTTCACGTACTGGGTACCAAATCAGTTCACTAACAAAAATCATCTCCCAAAAATGCAACTGAGTATTAACACTCAAACGATCTCAAGATAAATAATACTCCCAGGTTACTTTGAAGACCAATTATAAATTTTTAAAATATCTTTACTGTTGGGATTTTCCATGTAATTAGTACATAAAAATCATTAACCATTTTAGTTAGCCAATTGACATGTTTCAAGGTAATTACTTGCTTTAGATTTATTTTTATAAATAATCCAAGTGAATGAATGTGCTAAAGAAGTTCCCTTTACTACAAAGTATTACTGAAACAACGATTTTACTTCTTATGACAATTTCACTCACAGTATTCTATGAATGATCATCTCATTGAATTCCCCATAGTTCAATATGTACACAAATCATTAATATTACACTTTGAGCAATCTATTGACAATTTTTCTTCTGCCCACTTCAATAATCAAGTTGTCACTTCCTGTGAACCAAAATTCAACCTTATGTGTAAATGAATAAAGAAATAGTAATCTTTTAAAGTATGCACTAGAAATACACAGTTCTGTTCACTCCCACTCTCCAGGTTCACAGTACTTTCAAGAACAACTCAACCAAAGTCTTGAATTTATTAGATAATATTTAACAAATTTAGGAATCAATGTTTATGTTTAATGGTACCTTCCATTAGATCTATGGATATAACTCTTCAAATCTCTAACTCAAGCATATGATCTTGGCTCATATACAATACTGAGAGTGCTGCATTGTTACAACTGCCACCTTTTGATGCGATTAGATTACACCTGTCCTCTCATGTAAAAGATCCTACCATTCAAAACAAAAAGAAACAGTGGAGTTCTTTTGAGTTCTAACCAACAAACATTCCTCAACCAATATCGCTAAAATAGAAATCTTGGTCATTTGGCACATTGCTGATTGTGGGACCTGGCTGTGGGAAATTGCCTGCTGTGTTTCCCTACATTACCACAATGACCACACTTCAAAAATACTTAATTGGCACAAATCACTTTGAAATATTCTGATAGCATCAAAGGTGCTATATAAACCCAAGTTCCTCTTTCTCTATTAAGCACCAGATTAACTCAGCAAATTGAGGAGAGTAAAATATTTGATTCATCATCAGTATGGTAAATTATTCAGAAGTCTCATATTGGTGGTAGCTCTCTGTGGTTTAGATCATGTTACAAAAATTCTCTAAGAATTATTTAAAATGTACCCTAGAAATTAAGTCAGACTGAACGCAAGTTAATGAAATGGCTAATGGCAACTTAACCAGGTGCATTTTCCTAATAAGATTTATTTAAAAGCAAGTATAAATACAAAATCAATAGAAGTAGTGGCATAGATTAATTAAAAAAAAACTAACAGAGTCATTCCTAGAGAAAGTAAATCGAAGAGCAGAGAAATTCCAGTAAATTTGAACAGACTGTTGGTTAGATCATACTTGGTCATACTGCATACCATTCTGGTCTCAGTGTTATACTTCTTTGGAATAACACAAGGAATTAAATGCCCATTAGAAGGGTGGACTATTAACCCACTGTAACAGAATAAATTAATATTTCAAAGGAAACATTAAGTCAAATTGAAATCCCCATGGTTCGGACTCCATGCCAGAACCCTCAATGCACACCAATTGAAGAAGATTTTGAGCACCTCAATAAGACCATAGAAGATAGGCAGAACATTGGGCTGAATGGTCCGAAAAGCTCACTTTCTGGACTTACTGATTACTTTCGCTACTGCCAGGTGCAGACCCATGAAGAGTTTGTCAGATCTGGATTACCAAATGAAATAAATGTATATCAAATGCACTAAAGAGCTTAAGAAAAGGATTCATTAGGATGATAGACGCGCTGAAAAGCTTAAAGCTATTAAGAAAAATTGAATAGGTCATGGTGGCCTTTCTTCTAAAGAAGCAAATGCACAACAGTAACTTGATAGAGGCTTTTAAGATAATGAAAAGATTTGATAGAACAAATGAGGAGAAAAGGTTTTCATTTGGTGGGGAAGTTTGGAGCCTAGAATTAGAAGGCAGAAACATAAGACGGTTAATAAAAATCCAATAGAGAGACTAGGGCAACTCTTTTGCAAAGTAAGTCTCCTTAACATCGAGATCCACAGCCTATCACGTCTATGGTGATCAAAACCACCTAACTATTCCAGTCCCAGTTTCCAGCACTTGGCCAATAGTGTTGTATGTCTTGTTTTCATAAATGCACCTCTATCTAAGGTAGGTTTTTCTGGCTACCGACTGGTTTACCACGAGACTGATTCCTAGTATGGTAGGACTAACGTAGAAGAGTAACTGGAACAGTTAGACTGTACTCACTGGAGTTGAGGAGAATAATAGAGGTTCTGAGAGAAATCTATAAAATTCTCATAGGACGAGACCGTTTAAACATAAGATATTTCTGATGACTGTAGTCCAGAACCAGGGGACACAGTTTAAGGGTGCAAGATATGCCACTTAGAACTGAGGTGAGAAGAAATTTCTACACTCAGAGAATGATGAGTCTGGGGCATTCTGTGCCGTGCAAAGCAGTCGAGCCTAAAACATTGAACGTTTTCTAGAAGGAGTTAGATTTATTTCTCAGGACTAAAAGGATCAAAAGGTATGGAGAGAAAGAGAGAACAGGGTATGATTGAAATGATTGACAATGACCATATTAATGGTACAGCAGGCTCAAAGGGTTGAATGACCTACACTTACTCTTATTTTTAATGGTCAATTTAACTAGCCTATAGTTACCCATTTTTCTGGATGGTTCCTGTTATAAATTAAGGCACTTAAATAATTAGGGAATTTTCCAGAATCAAAGTATTTACTTACCTTGTAGATACTTTATTTAACGTACTAGGATGGATCTTCCAACAGGTTCAGGGGACTTATTGGGTCTTTGGCCCTATTAGTTTCCCTAGGATTTCTTTTCTCTATTTATTGCTATTGCATTTATTTCTGGACTTGAGGAGGTGGATGTTGAAAGGGTGCTTCCTCTTCTGGGACAATCTAGAGCTTGGTGTCATAATTTAAAAATAAAGGGTCACCCGTTTAAGACAGAGATGAGAAATCATTTTTGCTCTCTGAGGATTGTGAATCTTTGAGAATCACTTCCTCAAAAGGCAGAGTACACAGAATCTTTAAAATATTTTTAAAGGCAGAGGTAAATGGATTTCTGATTAGCAAGAGGACAAAGCTTTACTGGAAATTTTCAGGAATGTAGAGTTGAAATTAAAATCAGACCAACACAGCAGAGCTCAAATGTAGAGCAGACTCAAAAGGGCTCAGTGGATTACACTTGTTCCTTCTTCGTATTTCATCTCTTCCTTTTGCCCCTTGAGTATTTAGCATTTTTGGAATGTTATTAGTGTCTTCTACTGTGAAGTCTGATGCAAAGTGTTTATTCAACTCCCTTGCCATTTTCTCTAAGCCCCATTATTAAGTCCTCAGTCTTGTTCTCTAATGGGACAATGTTAACTTTGACCCCTCTCTTCTTTTTTACATATTTAAAGAAGCTCTTGCTGTCCATCTTGATATTACTTGCAAGTTTATCTTCTCCATTTCTTTTGTTGATTTTCAAAGCTCTCCCAAACCTCCAACTCTTCTCACTACTCTTGCT
This sequence comes from Chiloscyllium punctatum, assembly GCF_047496795.1. Taxonomy (NCBI): domain Eukaryota; kingdom Metazoa; phylum Chordata; class Chondrichthyes; order Orectolobiformes; family Hemiscylliidae; genus Chiloscyllium; species Chiloscyllium punctatum. The sequence goes on along the minus strand of NC_092742.1, from coordinate 45,320,701 downwards.
AATCTTTACCACATTGCAGGTTTTTTTTCTTGCAAGAAGTCGACTCCCTGCAATTAGACCATAACAGCATAAGACACAGAAGAAGAAACTAGGCCATTCAGCCCATTGAATTCGCTCCGCCATTCAATCATGGCTGATAAGTTTCTCAAACCCATTCTCTCACTTTCTTCCCATAACCTTTGATCCCCTTGATACTCAGGAACCTACCTTTTTCAGTCTTAAATATATTCAAATGACCTGGCCTTGGCAGCCTTCTGTGACAATGAATTCCACAGATTCACTACTCTCTGACTGAAGAAGTTTCTCCTTGTCTCCATTCTAAAAAGTCTTCTCTTCACTTTAAGGCTGGGCCCTCAGGTCCTCGTCTCTCCTACCAATAGAAACATCTTCTCAAAATCTACTCTGTTCAGGCCATTCAGTATTCTGTATGCTTCAATTAGATATTATCAAACCTAAAACCATAATTCAGTAAAAATGGAAAATGCAGCAGGCTCTATTTCACAGGGCTTTAGGGGGCAAAACAGAGAATATTTTTGCTAGTAGACCTGAACACAAGCTTGAAAAAGCTCTCTCTCTTGCAAAGTGGAGTAGCCAGTGACAGAACTAATTGGAAAGAAATAGAACTTAAAAAGGTCACTGCAATATTTGCTACTGCTGACAGTCTAAGAAATCAACTAATTAACCAGGTCAAAGATAAAAACGTATGCCTCAAGGAAACCAAAATTAACCTAATCGTTATATTCTTTCATCTTAGTTTTGTACAAAGACATTAACCACTTTTAACTTGAGTGTGTGTGAGGGGGCCCAAGTGATGGCATGAAAGCCACATGCCTGACATTGCACTGTCAATTTCCTCAGGACTAGCAAGCAATAAACTTGATCTTTCTTTGATTTAAGAAAGACTTGTTAGCAATAAGAAGTTACTTAATTTAAAATGTAGTTTACATTTTATTATGGAAAACGTGCAAAAAACTTGAACTTTTCCTGAGACCAACCAAGGATGTTGATAAAAGGGGAGCCACTCCATCCCTTCTTGCCTGGTTCTAACTGGGGTGAAAAGATTCAGTTTCTCTGGTCTTTCCTTACAACTGGTACCATTAGCTCTTTTCTACTCACCTTCAATACATAAGCATTTCTCTTGGTCTCCAGTGACCAGAACTGGACACCATATTCAAGGTGTATCGTAAACACAGCTCCATCATTACTTACATTTCTTAGTAAAACATTTCCACAATTTGCACTCCATCATTGAGCAATTTATTACTTTTGTTCTCTGTCATTGTGCATAATTTGGATATGAATATTAATAAATCCACCTAAATGCAAGAGTTGAGAAAAGTTTCGTTTTTAGCTTGTTCTTTGACATTAATGATATTACATCATCTACTTTCCACGTTACCGATATTATCTCATAGTTCTCTACATTGAATCACTTCTCCGTTATTCTGCTTTGAATTGTCCAACATTTCTATTTGTAATGTTGGAGGTGTTTGCTAATTTCATGTCTCTCCTCATTTGGTATCACTGACACTTTGCATTGAATATCTGGCGCCAAGCCACTTACATAATTTAGAAACAATAGGAAAAGCGAGCTCGTATTTATAGAATGTTCACATTCTCCATTTGTCCCAAAATACTTCATAGTCAATAAGTTACATTTGAATAAAAGTAAAACACTTGGATGCTGGAAATCTGAGACAAGCACAGAAAATGCTAGAGGAGGTCAGTGTGTACAGCAGCATCTGTAGAGAGAAAGAGAGTTCACATTTTGAATCCGGTATAATTCTTTTTCAGAATGGAAAGGGCTGAAAAATCACAGAAGCATAGGAGGAGCAAGAGGTCAGATAGTGTAGATGTCCAGTGCAAAAGACAAAGGAAAGACTGTGATTAGATTAGATTCCCTACAATATGGAAACAGGCCCTTCAGCCCAACAAGTCCACACTGACCCTCGGAAGAGCAACCCACCCAGACCCATTCCCATACCCCACATTTACCCCTGACACTATGGGTATTTTAGCATGGCCAATTCACCTGACCAACACATCTTTTGGATTGTGGGAGGAAACCGGAGCACCAGGAGAAAACCCATGCAGACATGGGCAGAATGTGCAAACTGCACACAGACAGTTGCCCAAAGCGGGAATCGAACCCGGGTCCCTGGTGCTGTGAGGCAGCAGTGCTAGCCACTGAGCCACCATGCCATGTGAAAGAGAAAAAGAACTGTACAATGGGTATATGTGAAAGGGAGCAAATGGATGCTCTCTACTAAGAGCAAAATAAACAAGACAAGGCTTTTGCCAGGGTGGGGGGTGGCGGTGAAGAACAGACATAATGTGGTCAGTATCTAAAGTTATTGAATCCAACAGTCAGACTTCAAGGCTGTAAAGTGCTGAAGAAGAAAACGAGTGCTGTTCCTTGAACCTGCATTGTGCCTTGTTGGAACATTGCCGCAGAATGGACAGAATTGTTAGCATGGGAGCAAGGTGGTGTACAGAAATGGCATCAACTGGGAGGACAGTGCATTGCCTACATGCAGAGTGGAGGTGTTCCGCAGAGCGATCACCCAGTATATGTTTGGTCTCGCCAATGTAAAGGTGACCACATTGTGAGCAGCGAATGCAGTAAACTAAATCAAAAGCAGTAGAAATAAAATGCTGCTTGACCAGGAAGGTGTTTGGGGGCCTTGGACAGTGAGGATAAAGGAGATGAATGGGCAAGTGCTACAGACGCTGCCACGGGAGTGTGAGCAAGGGTTAAGAGCGATGGAGGAATAGACAGAAGTGTCACAGTGAGAACAGTCCTTGAGGAATGTTGACAGTGGAGGGTAATGACGTCCTGCTGAAGAGGACAGAAATAACAGAGGACAATCCTTTGAATGTAGAGAGTAGTGCAGAGGAAGACAAGGATGGGGGAACATTATCGTTGTTTTGAGGAGGAGGTAAAGACAGAAATGGGGAAGATGGATTGGACACAGGTGAAGGCTTTATCAACCAGTGAAAGGAGAAACGGGGGAAGCAATGTCCTCAAAAGAGGAAAAAAAAAGATCATATCGGAGGCAGCCTAGTGGAAGGTGGCATCTTCAGAACAGATGCAATGGAGACAGAGATTCTGGGAGAACAGAATGGAATCCTTGCAGGGAGCAGGATGAGGAGATGTAGTCAAAGTAACTGTGGAAGTCAGTGGTCTTGTCAGATTTTAAGTATAATCACTGTTACATTCGCTGTGAGCAAATTGGCTGCCATGTTTGCAAAGCTCCACAAACAGCAATGTGTTAAGTTACAAATAATTTTGTTTCAGTGATGTTAGTTGAGGATCGATGTTGGCAAAGATACTAAAAGAAATAAACCATTTTACTTAAAAAAAAAGTTCCATGCCAAATTATGTTCACTGAAGAAATCAGAACAGGCCTTAGTTTGTGTCTTTTTGAAAAAAAGGTCACATCTGACCAAGCAGCGTACCCACAGTACACCATTTGGTTGCCAGTCTACATTACGTACTCATACTTCTCAAATGTGACATGAATCTACAACAACCATCTGATTCCAAAGGTAGGCTTGTAATAACAGACCTAATTTGAAATAATACAAGATTTTAGATTACATGTATTAATGATCTTTTTAAAAATATTCAATACCAAATCTTCTGTCTGGAATTGCAAGAAACTTTTGTCATATGGAAACATATTACTCTAGGGCTCACTAGTGAAGTCTGCTCTAACCACCACAAAAATCTACCATTCCCTTTAACAAAAAAGGTTCTAGAAACAGTAGAGAGAAAAAAAAAAAATCTGGTTTCGAAATCTGACCTCCAATAACTTTAATATACAGCACCATCAAAATCTTTTGAACATAAATGTACTTGCGCCCTTATTATTTGTCAGCGCAACACTTTTGAACCATTTAAAAAAATAATTAAAGTCTCAGTTATTAATGAAATCCTTTGTAAAGTATCAACAGAAATACCTCTGTGGGGAGAATGTTCGTTATTTTGTTAGAGGACGGAAAATAGTTTGCTTTTGTAAAGGAAATTTTATGCTCAAAAGGTTAAGGGGATGTGGCTGTTTTCAAGGCAAAATGAATGAAAAGGTAGGTTTTACTAAAAACAAGGTGAAGAATAAGTCTCTTTATTATTCTCCATAGGAAACCACAAACCCAATTGCTTTTTTTACCTTTAATGGAAATAGTAACAGCTGCAAATGCAGAGTCCCTCAAATACATTTAATAACAGAATTATAAAATCTTTCTCTCATCAGTATAATTGTCATGATCAATAAAATCTAAATGAAAGCAAGTAATTAATTACTTCCAATTCAAAGCCTTCAACTAAATTTTGTATCTTTATTAATAAAGAGTATCATCCTTTAGATCAGAAATACTCTTCTGTGAAAAGATTACATACAAGGAATATGTCCATTCTAACAGTTGTCAGCTAATGCTTCTCAGCTATAAACTGATAAACACACAAATACTAGCTTAAAATCTTTCATTCAGCAAGAAATCAACCCACGCTCATAGCAAATTTGAGTACCGAGTATGAAAGGCCACCAACGTACCCTTCAACATACCACCAGGAGTATCAGTTGGCAGCTGAGATGACACAGTTATTCCAATGTATAGTATAAGACTTTTTTATTGTCTTAAATAACAAAGAAGCATTTTTTTCCCACAGATCTCCAGTTTTCATCCCTCTATTTCCAAGTATATGAAGGGGAAGGCACCAATCTTTAAGTAAAGGTCACAGTGCTCTTTCATAATCACTCACTTACCTTTCTCAGGACTTGCACAGTCACTGTTTTTTTTTGCCAAAATAAGTCTGTTTGCTTGAATGAATGGTGTGGCTAAACACATCTGAGAATCTCAAAAAAATCCCTTACATCAGCAGGTCTAAGATTCAATCCATGTTCAGACGTCATGACAATGTATGAAGGTCATTTATTCTGGTTTCTTGATGTTTAGAGTCAATCAGAGTCAATGACTAGATTAATTCTATCTCCCAACCATACACAAAATATTACTGCCCATTGTTTGACTATCTTTTCTAACATAGTTAAAGCAACTGCAATGCCCAATAACAAGCTAACCCATTGTTAAGTTTGTGTATTTTTCAAGAGCAACAGTCACATTGGTCAATTTTGGACAACTGGTGGACTAAGTGAAAACAACAGGAGACAGAGCACTGAGCAGACAACATTCAATAACGAATATTGGACCAGGTCAATTTGGATTTCCATTAAGGTGCTTCTTTGACACCAATCTCCAATACATTCATCATAGTCATTTGTGTTTCAATTACGGTATTGAATTGATGGTTTATTGGTGAAAGACTTGCAAATTAAGTCCTCCCTAGTTGTTCATGCATTCTGTTTTGCTTTGATTCTCAAGTTTATTAAGTTCCTTCTGGAAAGAAAATGGTTCATTGTAATGTTTGACTGTGACTGTGAATATTTACCTGCTACAATCAAACTTTGGTATGACCCAAATTATTTGCCAATTACAGATGATCAAGCCAAAGTGTTAATAGGTCCAAGAAGATGATCTTAATAGGACAATTAAAGAGCTACCCTGCCTCAATCATCTAGTTTCAAGGTTCATATAACTATCTGACGTAGTTTTTTTAAAGTTTTGTAAAGATGGAGTTATTTAGGTGCAAAGTAACTGAACCTCTGGAAGACAGACTTTATTAGACCACCCAAGGTATGCAGAGGAAGCTCAATTATCCGAATGAAATGGGCGGGCATTATTTCATTCGGATAATTGATTATTCGGTTCATTGATTCAACGCCTCTCCTCTGGGGCTCGGAGTTTTCTGTTAAGTCCACTCCCAGTTCAGGAGTCAAGGCAGCAGCACACCGTGCGGAAGCCCCCTCCTTCACCCGCTCCCCCAACCCCATCCAACACAGTCCCCTGTCCTCCACCCCCGCCAAATCCAGTCCAGCACTGCCCCCACCGTCCGCCCCACCCCGCCAACCCTTCCCAAACCAGACCAACACTGCTCCCACCTCCGCCGCCCGCCAGCCCCCCCAACTTTGTCCCTGTCAGCCCTCCAACCTTGTCCAACACCACTCCACCCCCGACCCTCATCCGACACCAAACCCCATCCAACATTGCCCATCCCACTTTATGGCCCCTCCCCTCCTCCGGGGCAGCCAGACCAGCCACCAACAAGAATGCTACTGCCTTTGGGAGTGGGGAGTCCCAAAATAGCAGACGCACACAACTTTTTGACAGGTTTCACCTTTGCCCCGTACAGGTCAATGCTGGAGAGATTATCTGGGGAAGGGAGGGGTTTGAAGTACACCCCTATGTAGAACTCCAAGGACATTGGAGAGAGAGAGAGAGAGAGAGAGAGAGAGAGAGAGAGAGAGAGAGAGAGAGAGAGAAAGAAACACACACAGAGAGAGAGAGAAAAGAGCCTTCCATTGCCCTTGATCTGACTGTCTTGCTACACCATTTTGGAAGGCAGTTAAGAGTCAACCATTTCATAGGTCTGGAGCCACATGTAGGCCAGACTGGGTAAAAGGGCGAGAGGTGTCCTTCCCAAAAGGATATTAGTGAGCTACATGGTACTTCATAACAATTTTATACTTTCTAATACTGTGACTTTCAATTCCAAATTTATTAATTGAATTTAAATTCCTCAAGCTACCACAGTGAGAGTTAAAGCCATATCCTCAAACCATTAGTCTAGGCCTTAGAAATTACTAGTCCAGTGATGTTGCTACTATGCCAACATCTCCCCAAGGTTTAGATGTGTCGAAGCTATAAAATAATCAGATGGCTTTCAATTGGACCAAGTACTAGAGAGCACGATGTGCTTCACAATCCTGTTTTTACAGAGGTTTATTATTATTGTGGCACTCAGGATCAAATGCTTTCATTTTGAGCCTGCAGGCGTGTTTGTACAAATAAGGATTTCTGGATATAATCCGCAAATCTGAAGAAAAGGGCAGTTGGTTTCATTGGAAGTAAAAGTCTATGTGGACCACTGAATCAAATGATTTTGTTCTGAAGGTAAAATATACTTAGCTTAGATTTCTTTCTGGAACATCCCAGGTACGCCACATTGCCATAATGATGGAAATGTAGGTCCTTGCAATCTGTGTGAGGGTTCATTTGTGTGTTTACGAATAATTTCAGGTTGGGAACAAGCAGTGAGAGTGAAAGTCTGTCAAGCAGCTCTAGACCAGAAGTTAATCAAGAGTATTTCTGAGATGGAGTCACTAAGAAAGAAAATAGGATGGCCAGTGCTTGTGCCAAAGGGTTGAATACGATTTAAAAGTGCCTAACTTACCAAGTACCTGGAGAAGGAAGGTTCACGAAATCTCAAACGTTAGAAATGTTTGGAATCAGTCACAGTAAGTGAAAGGATCTTTACCCACTGTTGGGGTGGGGGCAAGGGACAGATTCAAAGCATTATCAGTTTGAAGTACAAGTGATTGTGTTCCTTTCATGGTAAAATAGAGTTGATAGCCCAAAGTGAACATTTATTGAGTACTGTTTGCTTTGCTGAGTTTTTGTATAGTGAAATCCTCTCTTTTAAAATGGTGGAACCTTGTGGCTTTGTTCTTTCAGTAAATAAAAAGAGATTTCACATTTCTCTTTAACGGTTTCTATGGAGATCATAAATTTCAGTTAGAAGGATAGATTGAAGAAGTTGAGACTGTTCTTCTTGGAGAAAAGAAGGTAGAAAGAGGTTTTGAAAGTCATAAGTCATAATGGACAGATTAGATAGGGAGAAGCTGTTCCTGCTTGTAAAATGAACAAAGAATGAGGTGGAATAGATTTAAAGTGATGTGCTAAAGAAGCAAGGGTGATGTGAGAAAAAAATTCACAGTGAATTGTCAGGATACAGAATGCACTGAGTAATGGGCATTGGATGGTTATTTGGATAGAAACAGCATGCAAGTGCATGGGGAAGATGTAGAGCTTGGCTTGATGTAATGATGCTCATTTGAAGAACTAGTTCAGGCATGATGGACCAAATTAGCTCCTTCTACACCTTAACAATTCTATGATTCTGTAAAACACTTAATTAGACTTATCCTGTCTAGCTTCCCATCCTTCATCTTCTGAAATATTCAGAATTACTATTAGTATTGCTTTCGATATCAACTCTGACTCACCCACTGGCCCAATCTTTGCTGACCTACATTGGCACATTTCAGTCCCTCCGTGGTTTCATCCCTTAAGTACAATAAATCCTCTCTCCCTAAGTTTCCATTATTATGACTTCAGCTGCATAGGGGTTGAAAACATGGGTGCAAACCTTGCAGGAATGGGAGAGGAAATACCTAACTCTGAATTTTTGAATCTAAATTTTGTACTTCTCCAGTTTTTTTCTTTTAAAAAAACAAAGCCTCCTCTCAGTAAGCTTTCGTTTCCTTCCTTCAGTATTTCCTTCCATGGCTGAGAATCCAATTGCCCCTGCCCCATATTACGCACGTGCAGCAGCGAAAGATACTTGTCTAAATGAAACAAATACTAATTAAATAAATGCAACTTCTGTTATTGACCAAAAGGCTGCTTCTTGATTCTCATTAAAAAGGTCTAAAAAAAACTGGGTGCAAAAGGGAGCTTTCTTGTAAGAATAATGAAGGAGTTGGGAACAAATCAGAATTTTTGGGCTTTGTCCACTTTTTTTGAGATGCCAACATTCTGCAAATCCTTCATCGTGTTTTCAATAAGCCTATTTTTGAAAGGTTTCCATAGAGTCATCCTCCTACAGATAAAAATGATTTCAGATAAAAATGACTCCAGGCTTGCAATCCATTAGCAATTTGCACCCCATTAATAATGCAAGCTTTAAATAGTTGACAATAGATGTTCATTTAATCCAAATTTCCATTTCCAGGCTGTTACTCAACTGCTCATTCCCCACTGGAGCCAGTTATATGAAGCAGACTGAACTCAACCTCAGGTGCTATCCAAACTAATTAAACAACTGCTGTTTCTCAATAAAAGATTTGCTTAATATAATGGAAGATTAAAAACATTCACAACATGCTGTTATTCATTACAGAACTAGGTTCTCCCAGCTAATTTATTTGAGAATAAAATATTAAAATTTCACCAAATATTCTTCAGCAAAAATGTTCAGAAACTCGAGCATCTTCACAGGTGGTCAACTATAATTCTCAAAACAAATCCTAACTAGGATTTCCAATTAACACTCCTTTGGTTTTACAGATGGAATAACTTTCATATTACCATGTAGTTCAGCAAGAGACTAGAGTAAGAATAATATTTCAAAAAGACTGTGTGTTTTGTGTCATACCTACAAGATGCATATCTGGAATAAAGCATTCTGCCAAAGTTAATAGCTAGGGACTGATCTTACAAAGTGCAGGCAAAATGCCAAATGGATATAATTACCTCTGAAGTACAGTGAACACAGCATGGAGTAAAACAGCTTTACCTATGCCATTATTTTTTGCTAATTGGTCAGCCTGATTAATATCATGAAAATGGTCATGAAAAATATCTTATTTCAATTCAGGATCATACGTTACCATGCAGTTGCAAGTGGGTTAGAGTACAGATTTGAAGGTACACCATCATTTTCTAAGAATTAATTTTGTTTTGTTTAAATTTAGTGATGAGCATCTGAAAAAAAGGTCATCTACCAAAAGGTAACGGTTATGAACTAACCAGACATTGGTTTCAAACCTGGTTTGAAAGTGCAGCTGAATTTCATTGGAAAATTCCTCATAGTGGTTTGATGAACATCATCACATTACTCATTCAGGTAATTTTGTCATAAAAAGTATAAAATAAATAAATTTAACTTGCCTAGGCTTTAAGGCTCAAACTGTTACTGATTTTAGCTTTGAGAAATACACATTAGACAGCCTTATATAGTTTACAAGGGTACCACCCCCCCCCCCCCCCCCCCCTCCACCTTGCAAAGTGGCATTCACTAGACAAATGCTGAACTTTTAAACACCTAACAGAGTCATAGAGATGTACAGCATGGAAACAGATCCTTCAGTCCTACTTGTCCATGTCGACCAGATATCCAAACCTATTCACTAGCACATGGCCCGTATCTGTCTAAACCCTTCCTATTCATCTACCCATCCAGATGCCTTTTAAATGTTGTATTTGTACCAGCCTCCACCACTTCCTCTGGCAGCTCATTTCATACATGCACCACCCTCTGCATGAAAATGTTGCCCCTTTGGTCCCTTTCCCCTCTCACCCAAAACCTATGCCCTCTATTTGTGGACTCCCCCAACCCAAGGAAAAGACCTTGTCTATTTATCCTATCCATGCCCCTCATAATTTTATAAATCTCTATAAGGTCACCACTCAGCCTTCAACGTTCCTGAGAAAACAGCCCCAGCCTATTCAGCCACCCCCATAGCTCAAATTCTCCAACCCTGCAACATCCTTGTAAATCTTTCCTGAACCCTTTCAAGTTTCACAACATCCTTCCAATAGGAAGGAGAGCAGAACTACATGGAATATTCCAACAGTGGCCTAACCAATGTCCTGTACATCTGCAACATGATCTCCCAACTCCTGTACTCAATATTCTGACCAATAAAGGAAAGCATACCAAACGCCTTCTTCACTATCCTTTCTACCTGCAACTCTACTTTCAAGGAACTATGAACCTGCACTCCAAGGTCTCTTTGTTCAACAACACTCCCCAGGACCTTACCATTAAACATATGTCCTGCTCTAATTTGTGTTTCCAAAATGCAACACCTCACATTTATCTAAATTAAATTCCATCTGCCCATCGACCCATCTGATCAAGATCCCGTTGTATTCTGAAGTAACTTTCTTTGCTGTCCACTGCACCTCCAATTTTGGTGTCAACTATACCTCCTATGTGCACTTCTAAATCATTTACATAAATGACAAAACATAGTGGACCCAGAACTAATCCTTGAGGCAAACCACTGGTCACAGGCCTCCAGTCTGAAAAGCAACCCTCCACCCTCTGTCTTCTACCTTTGAGCCAGTTCTGTATCCAAATGGCTTTTTCTCCCCGTATTCCGTCAGATCTAATCACGCTAACCAGTCTCCCATGTTGAATGCCTTACTGAAGTCCACGTAGATCACATCCACCGTTCTGCCCTCAACAATCTTCTTTGTTCCTTCTTCAAAAAACTCAATCAAGTTCATCAGATTTCCCACACACAAAACCATGCTGACTATCCCTAATCGTCCCTGCCTTTCCAAATACATATAAATCCTGTCCCTCAGGATTCCCTCCAACAACTTGCCCACCACCAGTTCAGGCTCACTGGTCTATAGTTCCTTGGTTTGTCCTTACCACCTTTCTTAAACAGTAGCACAACGTTAGCCAACTTCCAGTCTTCCAGCACCTCACCTGTGTCTATCGATGATAAAAATATCTGAGCAAATGGCCAAGCAATCATTTCCCTAGCTTACCCCAGAGTTCAAGGGTCCACTTGATCAGGTCCTGGGGGTTTATCCACTTTTATGCATTTCAAAACATCCAGCACCTCCTCTTCTCTAATATGGACATTTTTCAAGATGTCACAGTCTATTTCCCGACATTATATATATTTCATGTCCTTCTCTACAGTAAACACCGATGCAAAATACTTGTTTAGTATCTCTGCCATCTCCTGCGGCTCCACACAAAGGCCGCCTTGCTGATCTTTGAGGAGCCTTATTTTCTCCTTAGTTACCCTTTTGTCTTTGATGTATTTATAAAAACCCTTTGGATTGTCCTTAACCCTATTTGCCAAAGCTATCTCATGTCCCTTTTTTTGCCCTCCTGATTTCCCTCTTACTGCCTTTATATTCTTCTAAGGATTCACTCCATCTATCCTGTCTATACCTGACATATGCTTCCTTCTTTTTCTTAACCAAACCCTCAATTTCTTTAGTCATCCAGCATTCCCTATACCTACCAGCCTTTCCTTTCACCCTAACAGGAATATACTTTCTCTGGATTCTCATTATCTCATTTCTGAAGGCTTCCCATTTTCCAGCCATCCCTTTACCTGCGAACATCTGCCCCCAATCAGCTTTTGAATGTTCTTGCCAAATACCGCCAAAATTGGCCTTCCTCCAATTTAGAACTTCAACTTTTAGATCCAGCCTATCCTTTTCCATCACTATTCTAAAACTAATAGAACACTGACACCTCAGTCACCTGCCCTGCCTTGTTTCCCAAGAATTGGTCAGGTTTTGCACCTTCTCTAGTAGGAACATCCACATACTGAATCAGAACATTTTCTTATACACAACTAACATTATGGCAGCCCCAGTCTATGTTTGGAAAGTTAAAATCCATGACCACAACCACCCTATTATTCTTACAGATAAGACATAGGAGTGGAAGTAAGGCCATTCGGCCCATCGAGTCCACTCTGCCATTTAATCATGGCTAATGGGCATTTCAAAGCTGAAAATGTGTTGCTGGAAAAGCACAGCAGGTCAGGCAGCATCCAAGGAATAGGAGAATCGACATTTTAGGCATGACCCCTTCTTCAGGATCTTTCCTGAAGAAGGGCTCGTGCCCGAAACGTCGATTCTCCTGTTCCTTGGATGTTGCCTGACCTGCTGTGCTTTTCCAGCAACACATTTTCAGCTCTGAACTCCAGCATCTGCAGTCCTCACTTTCTCCTGATGGGTATTTCAACTCCAATTACTGCATTCTCCCTGTAGCCCTTAATTCCTTGTGACATCAAGAATTTATCAATCTCTGCCTTGAAGACATTTAGCGTCCCAACCTCCACTGCACTCCACGGCAATGAATTCCACAGACCCACCACTCTCTGGCTGAAGAAATGTCTCCGCATTTCTGTTCGGAATTTACCCCCTCTAATTCTAAGGCTGTGCCCACGGTCCTAGTCTCCTCACCTAACGGAAACAACTTCCTAGCGTCCACCCTTTCCAAGCCATGTATTATCTTATAAGTTTCTACTAGATCTCCCCTTAATCTTCTAAACTCCAATGAGAACAATCCCAGGATCCTCAGTCATTCCTCGTATGTTAGACCTACCATTCCAGGGATCATCCGTGTGAATCTCCGCTGGACACGCTCCAGTGCCAGTATGTCCCTCCTGAGGTGTGGGGCCCAAAACCGGACACAGTACTCCAAATGGGGACTAACCAGAGCTTTGTAAAGTCTCAGTAGCACATCGCTGCTTTTATATTCCAACCCTCTTGAGATAAATGACAACATTGCATTCGCTTTCTTAATCACGGATTCAACCTGCATGTTTACCTTTAGAGAATCCTCGACTAGCACTCCCAGATCCCTTTGTACTTTGGCTTTATGAATATTCTCACCATTTAGAAAGTAGTCCATGCTTGTATTCTTTTTTCCAAAGTGCAAGACCTCGCATTTGCTCACATTGAACTTCATCAGCCATTTCCTGGACCACTCTCCCAAACTGTCTAGATCCTTCTGCAGTCTCCCCACTTCCTCAGTACTACCTGCCTGTCCACCTAACTTTGTATCATTGGCAAACTTCGCTAGAATGCCCCCAGTCCCTTCATCCAGATCATTAATATATAACGTAAACAGCTGCGGCCCCAACACTGAACCCTGCGGGACACCGCTTGTCACCGGCTGCCATTCTGAAAAAGAACCTCTTATCCCAACTCTCTGCCTTCTGTCAGACAGCCAATCCTCAATCCATGCCACTAGCTCACCCCGAATACCATGGGCCCTCACCTTACTCAGCAGCCTCCCCTGTGACACCTTATCAAAGGCCTTTTGGAAGTCTAGATAGACCACATCCACTGGGCTTCCCTGGTCTAACCTACTTGTCACCTCTTCAAAAAATTCCACAGGTTTGTCAGGCACGACCTCCCCTTACTAAATCCATGTTGACTTGTTCTAATTAGACCCTGCTCTTCCAAGAATTTAGAAACCTCATCCTTAGCGATGGATTCTAGAATGTTACCAACAACCGAGGTTAGGCTAATTGGCCTATAATTTTCCATCTTTTGTCTTGATCCTTTCTTGAACAAGGGGGTTACAACAGCGATCTTCCAATCATCCGGGACTTTCCCTGACTCCAGTGACTTTTGAAAGATCTCAACCAACGCCTCCACTATTTCCTCAGCCACCTTCCTCAGAACTCTAGGATGTAGCCCATCGGGGCCAGGAGATTTGTCAATTTTAAGACCTTTTAGCTTTATCTCTTTTGTAATGGCAACCATACTCAACTCAGCCCCCCGACTCCCTTTAATTGTTGGGATATTACTCATGTCTTCCACTGAAGATTGATGCAAAGTACTTATTAAGTTCTCCAGCTATTTCCTTATCTCCCATCACTAGGCTTCCAGCATCAGTTTGAAGTGGCCCAATGTCTACTGTTGCCTGTCGTTTGTTTCTTATGTATTGAAAGAAACTTTTACTATCGTTTCTAACATTACTGGCTAGCCGACCTTCATATTTGATCCTCTCCTTCCTTATATCTCTCTTTGTTATCCTCCGTTTGTTTTTGTAGCCTTCCCAAACTTCTGATTAGTAATCTAATCAGAAGATAACTGAAATCTCCATACAAATTTGTTTCTCAATTTCCCACTAACTATTGGGAGGTCTATAATACAATCCCAGTAAAGTGATTATCCCTTTCTTATTTCTCAGTTCCACCCAAACACTTCCCTGCATGTATTCCCAGGAATATCCTAAGGACAGCAGGATGCTGCCTGAACTGCTGTGCTCTTCCAGCACCACTAATCCAGAATCTGGATTCCAGCATCTGCAGTCATTATTTTTACCTAAGTACAGCAGTAGCCATCCCTTACCAAAACTGCCACTTCCCCTCCTCTCTTGCCCCCCTATCTATCCTTCCTATGCCATTTGTATCCTGGAATATTAAGCTGCCAGTCCTATCCATCACTGAGCCACGTTTCTGTAATTGCTACAATGTCCCAGTCCTAATCATCCCCCCAAGCTCATCTGCCGCTCATCTACAGTGACATTGTAAGTTAACAGTTCTAAATAAAATTTTTGGACAGTTCCACGAGAACTTTTAACTACAAATCCTGTACATCACCAACAAGTTCATTATGTTTGGACATCAACAGTAGTTCAAAGAGATCTTGCACAAAAAATCAAATTGATTAATGGAACTTAAATTATAAAAGATCCATTATGAAATTAGGAATGAACAAACTCATCAGGATTGCTAACGGTTCCAAGGGAACATTTAACAAATAACTGAATCAAGCACTAATATGGAAAGGGAGCTGGAAAGCAAGGCAATGAGTTCCAATAAAATCAGAAGTATTACCTTTACCTTTACTTTTACCCTTGCAGGCCAATCTTCTGCACAAATCTGGACCAGCAGAGTAATGCAGAAACTCCAGAACTAAATACACCCTCTGCATGTGAACACAAAACAGTTTCAGCTGCTCAACTGATTCTGAAAGTATGCAAGTAGCCTCAGGTAGTTGCTGTACAAATAGCAGCCAGCAGACCTTCCAAATTTTTGCTCCCCGAGGATGATATAATCACAGACAGAATGCAAAGATTTTCC
Source organism: Chiloscyllium punctatum (assembly GCF_047496795.1). Lineage (NCBI taxonomy): Eukaryota > Metazoa > Chordata > Chondrichthyes > Orectolobiformes > Hemiscylliidae > Chiloscyllium > Chiloscyllium punctatum. Next base: position 45,305,219 of record NC_092742.1, on the reverse strand, counting down.
TGATGACTGTATAAGGCAAGAAAATACCAAACCTTTCTTTGCACAATTTGTGTACCTCAGTTAAATGATGAATTTAGTGGGGGCTTTAATCCAATTGGAACAAACAATTGTCTGAAATGACTTTATATTTACAAAGAAAATATTAAACATTGTCTATTTCCTTTCAGATGGTAAGACTTCAGTATTATGACTTCATAGAGATAGTGAAATTCAGATACTACGTTTGACAAAAATAATTATTGATGAGACCTTACCTACACTCTAAACAAGGCAACATGCAACAATGAGCAAAGTCCATAAACTTAAAGCCTATAGAATAACACTGGTTTGAATGATTATGCCAATAATTTGGATAATAGTTCAAACACTGTAGATGGGAGTAAACAAGCAAACAACTATATTAATCTTCCATGGACTTACAAATCATATAATGTGCTCTAACTGAATCATTTGTTAGACATAGATTAGAACCTCATGTACCAGTCATTTGTCTTGAACTGCAGCACAAGCAGTCCTTCTGTAACACATTGGTTGCGTTCTTGTGCAACCCTGCATTATAGAAAAATCTCACTTTAGAAACAGCGCTTAAAGTGTTGACGATATTATTGCATTACAGCCAACACACGTTTTAAAAATTCGCACTTTAGAAACAGTGTCTCCAATTCATCAATCCCATTACAGCAAGTTCGCGTTAGCGAAATGTGCATTAAAGCAGAACAACTTGTACTTAATTAAGGCCAGATTTGCAAATAAGGTATAACTATTATACCATATAGTCACAGTTTTGCTATAAATCAAATATTGCTCACAGCTGAAACATTCTGGAGTATTACTGAAACGTCCACCAGACCAATAAGGCAAGAGAACAGGGAATTAGAATACAAGCTCAAGATCAACAATGACCTTGTATTATCCATTCTTGCTTCTATTTCTATGGTCTTAATAAGTTGACAATCCTGTTTGTTTATAAATGGTTGTTATCACTCACTTGGGTAGCGCACTTGAAATCAAGTTCCACTATTCCCAGAGTCATCACAAAAATTAGAGACGTTTTTAAAAATATGCAAAGTTTCCCAATGTATCTGACCTTAAGACCTAGATTAATAAATAGCATAGACCAGCTTTCTGTATTTATCAAGAATTTATTACAAGTAATTAGACTTTAGTTACAGGTAAAGTTCTAAACAGTCAGCATATAAACACTATTACCTCACTTCATTAAGATTTACCTTCCTATCATACCAAACATGCTAGACATCGAGAATTCTCTAATCCCTGGTACTTGGCGACCTCAGCTCACCAGTAGCTGGGAGATGCCTCTGTGTTAGTCATCATCAGCAGAATAATCATAAGGATCGTACCAATAATAGAATTGGAACAAAGATTTTGGAAACATCTCTCCAGTTTTTCCCCTTTGTCCTAACTTATTTTACCCTGTCTGTTTGTCAGTGTATGTATAAGGAGGAATTTGTAAAGGTAATGTTGTTAGCATGCTCTTTTGTACAGTCATAGAGACAGGCTACTTGTCAGTTAGGATCTGCTGGTGGCAGAGGAGGGCTGCTGGATATCTTGCTGTATGGCACATCAGGACATCAATCCAAATCTCTACAGCGTGTGCCAGCTATCCATGCTGAAGACGCACCATATATTTATTAAACCAAATGACGATGTCGGAAGAAAGGTGAAGACTCGTCCTCAGCCCATCAAAGGAAGGAGGTGTAGGCTGTTTGCAAGAGCTATTCCACACACTCCTGTCCCAGGGCTATGGTCAGGAGATATGTCTGACAATAGTGTGGAGAGGGGGTGACAGTCAGTCACAAGTATTCAGAGGAATTGCCTAATGGGAACCTGCAAACACCACACTCAGGGGTCTGCTCAGTCACTTGAAGGAGCTGATCAATGAAGTCAGTCAGATTTCTAGGACAACTATGGTTTGAGGACTGTCTGTTGATCATGGAGGGGAAGATAAAGGAGAGGCATATATTGGGGTGAAGTGGGGGACAGAAGGAACTGGAGGTGTTTGGAATAGCATCAGAGGGCATGATAGGCCAGAGGAGGGGGAGTATTGAAAGTGATCACCACCTTCGCATCTACAGGGATGAGGATGGACATCTTCAGTTATAATGTTGCGACTCAAGGGCAAGGAGGACACTATTTAATATGAGGAGTCTCTACGATTTTGTGGAGGAATGCATAAAAATTAGCTGTTGGTGTACAGCAAGATCAAAGTGGAGACTTTGGAGGACAGTAGGGGGTTGAGGGAGGAGAGAGTGGGTTTAATATCTGACCAGGTGAAGCAACTGAATGCAGCTGAAAAATGGCTAGGCCAATGCATGGGATGAGTAGAATCATTGTCACCAATGGGTGGAAACACGGGATCCATTTCTGCTGGATGCTAGAGCACTGAAGGTAGTAAATTCATGAAGAAAGTGCTTGTGAGCTCCAGCTACATTTCATGTGCAATTATTAAGAATCCCTACAGTGCGGAAACATTTGGTCCAACAGGTCCACACCAAATCTCTAAAGAGAATCCCAACCAGACTCACTTTCCTACCCTTTCCCTGCACTTGCATGGCTAACCTACCTAAACTGCTCATCTTTGGACTGGGGAAACTTTGTCCATTTATAATGCAAAAAGAATGAACATGCTTTAAGACTTCAAATGCTGATTTGCACAATGCCACTGGTGTTTGAAAATCTGGCATTGTCAACTCAATGAATTCAGCACTAATGACTTCAAAATAAATAAATATTGCACAAGAGCAGCCCATCACTTGTGGAACTTCCAAGGATGCTGTGAGAGGAGGAGAACATCCATCATATGCCATGAAAATAAGTCAACAGACTCCATCGAATGTAATTCAAAGTGGAATGGTTGATGTAGGTCTGGGAAGGGGTCAGAGTGCAGCAGACATTTTAATATAAGTGTTGGTTACTCAGCTGGTGCCACACTTTCACCCAGATTGCTGCAGGTGCTGTGAGCAGGGCCATGGTGGAGATGATGATAGGGCTGTTGAAATACAATTCGATTGCTTGGACTGTTCTGCAGTCCCCCTGGTGTAGTCTAGACAGAAGATGCCATATCATTCTGGCATAGTGTGGTCTGCCAGGAATGAGTTGCTATGATAGATGCTGAGGAAACAGGAAATTCTTCTCTGAGGAGAAATGAGAATGGTGTATCATAAGAGGTGTTGAGAATTTGATGAGAGGGACACTATGGGGCAGAGTAGGTAGTTAATGAGACAACTTCAGTAAGAGTATGGTGGACTGTCACTTGAAGAGTTTGATCATGTGATGACGACATCATCAGCCATTCAATGGTGTGAAACAGCCTCATCTAACCTTGTTGCCTACAGCATGAATATCGCCTAAATAAAGATCCTAATGTTAAACACTTCGATCTCCTGATTCTTATTGGAATGTAAGACGTACAGCGAGAAACCTCACTAGGCCTCATGGTGGAAAATTTTCCAAAGAACTCAACACAACTGGCACTGAACCAAAAAAAGTAAGATTCAGCCTGGTGTCCATAAATCTCATAATATAAAAAGGATTGTTAAATATTTTGTTTATTTGGTCCAACATTTTTTTAAAAATCAGAACTTGTGCCACATATCCTGATCCATTCTATTCTAAGAACACAAAGTCAGAGCAGGAAGTGTCCGTGGTTTGGAAATACTGGTTCTGCATTAACTTCAATACTACAATGTGGAAGGTAAACACACACCATTCAAAAAAACTGCTTTCAGTTCACAAATGAGTGGTCAAAATCATGTCAAAGTCACGTCTACAAACAGGATAATGTAGATCATCCTTTATTCCTCTTATTCATGTTATAGACTCTTACAGCATTGTCAATTCAAACTGGACAACTCCCATACAATTTCTATGGGTTTAAATATAGATCCCAAAGCAAGGTTTCAATACTGATTAATGCTTTGTGCCACAAACAAAATGCGCTTTTTGATACAGCATGCACGGGTCAGTTTCCAGCAGTTTGTGGTCAATATTAGTTTAATTTATTCTGGGTGACAGGTGAAGGACTGTAAAGTAAGACATTCTTCGATAGATTCTTCTGTAATATTAGACCTCGATAGACTGTTCTCGTACTCGTCTTGGAAGCAATTCCCCGTTCTCAAATCCTCTCTGCTTCGACATGCTTCCTCAAGTGTCACACAAACTGTTCACTGTTCCAGTTAATGGAACATTTTAAGTGTAGCTTCCAAGTGTTTCGTTCTGTTGATCAGCATCCCTGTTTGAATTTCTCCAACCTCTCAACAGTATAGTACCTCACCACATCAGAGATCAAAAACCGATTATGAGGAATAAGGCAAGGGAAATTCCTCAATCCTTTCCCCAGTGGGTCAACATCACTACAATGCATGCCAATTCCCGCTCAACTGGTCATACATAAGTATCTTTCTGAGATCTCAAAGCAGAGGATCTCAAGAAAGTTATTCAGAAGGTTTGCTTTTACCTGACCTGAAAACAGCACTTACTGCAACAGCTCAACTAAAGTCTCAGAGCTTGCTCAGCAATGAAATAAAGTGCATCACAAGAAAACAGATTAGGCAATTGATATTGAATTGAATAGAATATGTAATTCAAATTTATAGTTTTAAAATAGCTCGCTATTCAACTAGTCTCATTTGCCTATTCCTCTCCTCCCCAAATCCAAAGACTGTAACTCCCACAATTGTTTGAAAATCACAAATCTTTAAATTTCTAGTGGCTGGAGAAATTCGCATTGCTGGCTCCTGCTGGAAACCAGGCTTCCAATGGCAACAGCAGTTGCTATGTTATCCACAACTAATCATAGATTTATACAGTGCAGAAAAGACCCCGAGGACCATTGACTCTGCACTGACAATAACTATCACTAAAAATGCACTATTCCCAATTTCCTGCACTGCCTATCTAGGCTCTCCTTTTAACTCAATTTCTCCATTCCAAATAATATCCTGGTGAACCTCCCCTGTAAGCCCTCCAGTGCTATCACATCTTTCCTGTAGTGGTGACCAAAACCGTACACTGTACTCCAGCTGTGGCTTGACCAATTGTCTATACCTGAAGAAGGGCTAATGCCCGAAACGTCGATTCTCCTGTTCCTTGGATGCTGCCTGACCTGCTGCGCTTTTCCAGCAACACATTTTCAGCTACTAACGTGTTCTGCCAACTTCAGGGATCTGTGAATAACTACCCCAAAATCTCTGTTCCTCTAAACTACCCAGTGTCCTGCCATTCATTAAATAGTCACTCATCTTGTTTCTTCTTCCACTTCACACATCAGATTTCAATACCATCTGCTCTGGTTTGCCTATCTGACTAACCGAGTTATATCTTCCTGTAACATACACAATCATCTACTTTACTATTAACAATCCACCAATCTTGGCATCATCTGCAAATTTGCTTAATATTCCCCCCAAATTTTCATCTGTATCATGTATGTGGACAACAAACAATAAGAGTCCCAATACTGATCCTTGTGGCACACTGATGGACACCAGCTTCCAGTCACTCAAACAGCCTTGTACCATACCCTTTGTGTCCTATGACTAAGTCAGTTTCTGATCCATCTCACCAGGTTTCCCTCAATTCCATGTGCTCTAACCTTCTCAATTTCCCATGTGGGACCTTGTCAAAAGCTTTGCTAAAATCCATATAAACTACATCAACTGAACTTACCCCATCCCCACACTTGATCACATTTTCAAAAATTCTAACAAATGTTTTTAGGCATGACCTCCCTCTGACAAATCCATGCTGGCCATTCCTGATTAACCTGTACATTTTCAAGTGAGTATTAATTCACTCCTTCACATTTTCTCCAATAGTTTCCCAATTACTGATGGGAGACTTCCCAGTCTGTAATTTCCTGACTAATCTTTACCACATTTCTTAAAAAGTGGAACCACATTTGCTGTCCTCCAGTTCTCTGGTATATCCCTCATGGTTAGAGAAGAATTAAAAATTTGTGTCAATTAAAAACCATATCAAATGATCCTGGAGAAACCACCTCAAGAAGGCTGTCTCCTCTTTTGGAGATTTCATATTCACCTCATCTTTCAAGACTATCACTTGTGCTAGAATGTTAGTGGGATTGTCAATTCAGAGTGCTGTCAAGCGTCACTAAGGATACTTTCTACAGCAACCAAGAGTGGAGCAAAACATGTGTGCAGAACCCCTATTAGCAGTTTTTTGTTATGCATTCTGGAGAAGAGTAATTAGTTATAGCAGTGAAAGGTAGGCAAAGCTGCTCTTCTACTGAAGGAAGTAGCAATGAGGAAAAAAAACAGGGAAATGATCAGAAGAAATGGTGTCAGATACAATGCAAATATTTTTCCCTAAGTTTGAGAGTTTGAAGCATTACTCAGAAATAATCTCACTGGTTACAGAGCTCAACAGTTATCGGTGTAATGTTGCAGTATAATTCAATGACACAGTCAACATCAGTATATCAAAATCAGTATTAGAGTCATGATCCAGTTGGTGTAACAAATTTAAAGCTGCAATTTTCCAGAATAGTGTAAATAATTTTCATTCTTTTTCTTTTTCCCTTCCTCCAAAAGGCCACAATTCTCAGATGTACACCTCAATCAAATAACTATTCTTCATCTTGGAGCCTCTTCAGCAATTGGGCTATTTTATCCTGCTGACTGTCACATTTGCCAATAGGAGAAGAAGACTGGAATTTTTGACTTTCTCACCCATCAGCCACCAGCTCTGCCCTTCTCATAGATACTGCAGCGGAGAACAACAAAGGTTGCACTGATTGGCTTTGATATCTAGGACCTTTTCCAGGTCTGTGAGATCCAATATTCACTCACTGAGTCGGTATCAATTATTAACACAATGTTAAAATCATTTGATGGAGTATAAAGATTGATGAAAAAAAATGTAGTTCTAACTGCAGTTACTTCACTACTTTGAACGAAAGCACAGCCTGACCTTGCCGAACATTCACAAGCACCTTACCAAAGAACATTAAATAATGATAAAGTGCAAAATTCACAATTTTACATATCAATCCCAAACTCTATAGTTTTGAGGCAAATTATAATACATAATTTCCTCCCCCCACCCTTTACCAGCCCTGTTTAAAGATCTTTAAACCAAAGACGTTATCACTCTGCAAAGGTACATGGTACTGCGCAAAAATATCTACATTTAGTTCTACATTTTCCCTTCGTGTACATTTCAGATATTGATACTAAGTTAGGTGCATTTTCTTAAAATGGTCAGACATTACAATTGTGACTTCCTGAGTAATGCCCTCCTGCAAAATATTACCACAGTGACGTCCAGCCAGGGTTTTGGTAGCCTGCATAAAGTTCATATTAATCTGCATTCAAAAACGTTCTGAGCAGCACGTTCATGTATTTTAAATCAATTAACAGTCTTGATACAGTTTGGTATCAATCTAGAAAAATACTCAAGTTTAATCACACAGAAACTATAACTTATTACTTCCCAATCTAAGAACTGCCTTCTAAAATCTGGTGAAAAACAATTAGCAATTTCTCTCTATTCTAGGCTGCTAGTATACTTCTCATGAAAGCTGGCTGCTCCGTTTTCTAAAAGCACCAAGTACCTTGCAACAATTTAATAATTCACTGGTCAACCAATTTGAAAAGTCTCAAACTTCTTGTCTTATTGGCATTTCAATAAAGGTGCAGTGGACAGGGAAGAGGGTTACCTCAGATTACAACAGGATCTTGATCAGATGGGCCAATGGGCTGAGAAGTGGCAGATGGAGTTTAATTCAGATAAATGTGAGGTGCTGCATTTTGGGAAAGCAAATCTTAGCAGGACCTATACACTTAAATGGTAAAGTCCTAGGGAGTGTTGCTGAACAAAGAGACCTTGGAGTGCAGGTTCATAGCTCCTTGAAAGTGGAGTCGCAGGTAGATAGGATAGGGAAGGAGGTGTTTGGTATGCTTTCCTTTATTGGTCAGAGTATTGAGTACAGGAGTTGGGAGGTCATGTTGCGGCTGTACAGGCCATTGGTTCGGCCACTGTTGGAATATCGCGTGCAATTCTGGTCTCCTTCCTATTGGAAAGATGTTGTGAAACTTGAAAGGGTTCAGAAAAGAGTTACAAGGATGTTGCCAGGGTTGGAGGATTTGAGCTATAGGGAGAGGCTGAGCAGGCTGGGGCTGTTTTCCCTGGAGCGTCGGAGGCTGAGGGGTGACCTTATAGAGGTTTACAAAATTATGAGGGCATGGATAGGATAAATAGACAAAGTCTTTTCCTTGGGGTCAAGGAGTCCAGAACTAGAGGGCATAGGTTTAGGGTGAGAGCGGAAAGATATAAAAGAGACCTATGGGGCAACTTTTTCACACAGAGGGTGGTACGTGTATGGAATGAGCTGCCAGATGAAGTGGTGGCAGCTGGTACAATTGTAACATTTAAGAGGAATTTGGATGGGTATATGAATAGGAAAGGTTTGGAGAAATATGGGCCAGGTGCTGGCAGGTGGGACTAGATTGGGTTGGGATATCTGGTCAGCATGGATGGGTTGGACCAAAGGGTCTGTTTCCATGCTGTACACCTCTATGACTCTATTTAAGACATGAATCTTCTCCAAACTATTTTTGAAAAAAAATCCCTAGCCATTTCAGAATGTTCCATGACCTGAGCTTCTTACAGATATCAATCCTGAGAGAGCATGAGGGGCAGAGTGATCTCTTTAAACGTCTCATAATTTTTTTTTTAGAAATTGTCTGTCACAACACAGTAACACTGCACGATAAAACAGAAACTAATGTCGGTGCTTCAAATATTTTCCAATTAATACTGCACACGACTAAAAGAAAAACAGACGACGAAAGAGAAGGAAATGGAAATCAATGATAAAACAGTATATTACACTTGTGAAGAATATGATTTTCACAGTTCAATCTGAATCACTATAGCACTACTTTTAAAACATGAGATACTCCTTATTTTATTTGTTTTTTCCAATGTTCTCTCTCGGGGTGATGAGTTATATCAAAATAAGATTCCAGAGACATGAGCTGCTCTTCAACTTCACAGCAATTTTTAAATCAGCAAAACCTAGTGAAGACTTTACCACTATGAACGAAAGCACATCCTGACCTTGCCGATTATTCAAAAGCACCTTACCAAGGAACATTAGATAACAATAAAGTGCAAAATTCAATCTCAAACTTCATAGTTTTGAGGCAAATTGTAATGCATCGACCATCACCGCAACTGTGCCCAGATAACCAACAGATACAGGAATGAAGTTGGGCTTTTCCGGGAATGCACAGCACATTACGTAAAGATTTTGCTAAGTATACATAGAACAAGTGTACATGGTATGCTCATGAAATATGTAATGTTCATATTCATATGAAATGGAGATAGAGATCACATATATAGTACTGGCTGCAGGAAAGATTCCATGGAGTAGATATTCCTGTTCTTTGGAACCATTTCTTCCTCCATTTGGTAACAAAAATATGATAAATTGTGTGAAACCTACTTGATCTAAATATGTCATGAATGTTGGTGACAGAAGATTTCTCAACAATTAAGAGTTCCTCTTCAATTGCTTACCTTTACTTACACTTCTTGCCAATTACAGCACCAATGTCCTCACAGAAGTCATTTAAGTCCCATTCTAGAGAATTGGCTCCATATGCTGTCATTTGGGTACAGGACTTCTCTATTAATTGTACTAACATTTGGATGAGTTGCGAGTGACACTGTGCTCTTTTGTGTGTAAATGATCTAATGAAATTATTGGCAAAAAGCTAGGAAATGCTCGCTGGTGTCTTTGCCAATATCTATCTTTCATCCAATATCACAAACCAAACTATTGCTATTATATGTGAACTGTTGGGTGCAAATTGACTTCTGAATTTCTCCATATTACAACAGTACCTCCATTTCAAAAGTTATTGGGTGTAAAACATTTCGAATATTCCAAGGTTGTGAAAGGTACTATATATAGTTTCTTTCTTTACAAGAATAGGATCCGAAGATTAGGAGGGACTGTCAGTTTTTAACTAAAGAACCATATTTGGAACTTGGTTTAATTGCTATGTTTTTACATGATGTGAAACACAGTATTTTGGGAATTGAATAGTCTTCTTGCTCAACATACTATTACTGACAACTCCATGGGATTCTTCCAGTGACATTACAATGTCTTGAACTTAGAAGGAAAGAGGTTTAGATAAAATTAATAAACAAAACAGAAATTTTGAAGTTGCTCACAGACCGCAGACATGATATTAAATTAAAATCTCTTTATTGTTGAGAAATCTTCTGTCATCAATATTCATAGCAACTTTAGATCAAGTAGGTTTCACACAATTCATCGTACTTTCGTGCCAGAATGGAGGAAGAAAAGAACAGGAATGTCTACTCCATGGAACCTTTCCTGAAGTCAGTTAACAGGATTTTGTTTGTATTTCGGAAATAAACCAAAATATAAACTGTATTGTTTTCCCATCCAATTAACAGAAGTAGACACATTCAGGTCTGGGCTGCCATCCACAAGCTCCATCTTTTACAGATCACTACACTTCACACTCCCTGTGCACAAAAACCCAAGTTATGAAACTGAATGAGATATGCTCTTTCTAAACAACTCTTCAACTTTAACTACCACAAACTCAAAAGCAAAATACTACAAATGGTGGTAATATAAACTAACAAAATGCTCAAAACAGTCAGCAGGTCTGGCAGTATCTGTGGAGAGGGAAACAAGGTTGGTGTTTCAGGTGTATGACCTTTCAACAATTCTGATGAAAACGTCATTGACCTGACTAGTTTATCTGGTTTCTCTCCCCCTGATTCTGCCAGCCATGCTCAATATCTCCAGCATTTTGTGTTTATTCTAAATTTAAATTAACTTGCAGTCTTCTCAATAGATTAATCAAACAGTACAAACCCAGGGAGGTCCTAAGTCAACACATGCTGAGTTTGCTGATCATTGCAAAATTTCTGTTTTGTTTCAGCATTAGTGTCCCCATGGTTGAGAAAGGAAAAAAACGTTTCCAATCCTGATCGTTAGCCAGCGACTCTGAGACTATTTGGTAAACACTGAATGAAGCTCTAAAGAACACTGGAGTCAAATGAACTTGCCACATAAACACAGTGACAACAAGAGCAAGTCAGGGGCTAGGAAATTTGCAGCAAGCAATCACCACCCTGATTCCCCAAAGCTTGTTCGTCATCTACCACGCACATGTCAGGAGTGTGATGGAATACTCCCAACTTACCCGCAGGAGTGCAGCTGCAGCAACACTCAACAAGTTTGACATCATCCAAAACAAAGCAGCCCATTTGATTGGCACTACATCTATAAGCATTCACTTCCTCCACCATCGACTGTCAGTAGCAGCAATATGTACTGCAGCAATTCACCAAAGATCCTTAAACAGCATCTTCCAAACACATGGCCACTTCCATCTAGAAGGACAAGGTCAGCAGATAAATGCCAACACCACTACCTAAAAGTTCCCTCCAAGCCACTTACCATCCTGACTTGGAAATATATTGCAATTCATCACTGTAGCTGGGTCAATATACTGGAATTCCCTCCCTAAAGTCACTGTGGGACAACCTGCAGCAGCTCTAGCAGGTAGTTCACCACCACCTTTTCAAGGGCAGTAAACGCTGGCCAGCCAGCGATGCCCAAGTCCCACGAGTGATTTTTTTAAAAACTGCTCAATGTCTAATCTAGATTCAAATATAAAAAATGACAACTGATCACTACTTAACATTTCTGTCCCTTTCCTACCAAAACAACAAAAACTGGAGCAAAACAAAAAAAAGGCTAGTGTCATCTTCCTGACTAAAGTTGGCCATAGGGCATCAGAAAGTTGTTACCATGCAACATTATGATTCTCCACGAAAAGGCATTTGGAACAAGATATTTGGGAACACTGACCAAGGAATATTTTTCTAAATTGTGCAGTATTGCTATGATACCTATGAAACTTTACCTCAAGACAAGTCAACAGAGCCAGAAAAGAAGGGGAGGGTCAATACGAAATTAAAGAAAAAGTAGCATTTAGTAAAATGAAATTTACCTTCCATTACACCCTCTCAAAGATTTGTAAACTTAAAAGATTACGTTTTTGACAGTTACAAAATCTTTGGATTTTCATATCTTCACCTTTATTTGTTAATACAGGAACAGGCAGTCTGACCTGTATACATCGATCCCAATTCCATCATTAACAGCCAATGTTAGTCAAGATAATCAAGTTCAAGTTTTGTGCACTTGGGATTGATTCCATCAACTATTGGCTGGAAAATTCAATGTCAATCTCTAATGAAAGCTGAATGTACTAAGAAATCAGTAGCTCCATCAAGCATTTTGCTTGGAATTTTCCTTAAATGGCCTCTTCAAAACACACAAACTATACTCTAATGCATTGAGTGCGATATGACAATATAGCCCACACAGAAGGCAAGGTTTGAGGAGAGGGGAAAGATTTTTTCATTGGAATTTGTAGATACCTTTGCAACTTACTATCCACAGACCTGAGAAATTTTATTTAACAGATTAATGAAAACGCTAAAACAAAATCGGACTCGAAGTGAAGAAAAACCAACAATGATCTTTAAAGCTTGAACTTCAGTGCAAGCATTTGCACCATGATCTATATCTCAGGTAATGTCTGTAGATCTAGATTGATAACATTAAGACCGTAAGTAAAGCTGCAACAAACCGTAATTGATCATTCAACACCAAAGAGGCATTTCCTGGTACTTCCACATATTTTAAACTCTCCTAACCCATATCAAAACTGAAACAAAAATCCACAACATGACACGCAGTATTTATAGAAGGAACTGAGGTGTTAATGATTGACAAAAAAGGTCATTCTTTCATTTTAATCACAAAGGGTGACTGGTCTGATAAAGCCTTTAGCGTTTCAAGTTTTGCTGATAAAAAAGTACAACACTGTAGCGAGTAAAGTTTGCAGCAATCCCCAATGCTAAATGTTAAAAACAAGACACAGAGCAAATGTAAAATATCACTCTATTCAGTGTGTTTGGGGGGGGGGGGGGGGGTGCAATGAGAGAAGGAAGAAGGGAGCCAGTTGTCAGTTTTCCCTTTGCCTCAGAGTGTAAGTTACTTCCATTGTATTTGAATGGCCATTTATTTTTTTATCTGGGATCTTTCTGTACCTGCACGCTCAGAGTACAAACATTAAGTGCTCCTTCCCGCCATTGTTACACTTGCAAGCAAAAGATTGTCAAATCTGTGGCATAAAAACAGGAGCTGGAAGCAGAGAGTTTACAGGTTCTACTCGTTCTGGGAATGAACTGTATTTGGGGTGAAGCAGAAACTTCAATTTATTCCCTGTTAAGATCCAGCTACTGATTCCACTGAAAAAACGATGCTCATCTCAATCTCACAGGCTTGATATTTTCCAACTAAAACAAAAGGCCTTACGCAGAGTGTCATTTGCTAATAGGATCTTCAAAGATGAGGAATGAAAAGGTATGTAACATAGGGATACATCTCCAGGGAGCAGTAACAGCTGTTCACTAGGGCATACTCCGTTATCCTGCAGAGGGGGCAACAGTCACAGACCTAATAACAAGTGCCTCCATCCATAGCATTCCCCCCCCACCCCCCAACCCCCAACCGTTTAACTGGTGCTCCAAGTAGTTAAAATTGGGCAAGTTTCACCACAAAGTCAACTTGAAAACTTCACACATATGTTTAAAATCGGTACACTTACGTCACCCCAAATTACCATTTCAGAGCTGTGCCTGTGTAACTTGTATGTCTGATCATTTTGTACACTCTGTCTAAATTCACCTCTCACTGAAGCCTTCAATTAGAACAAGTAGTGATGGAGCTACTGATGAACCATGCACAAGCGCTTGAGCATAGTTTCAACCATATTCTATGCAGAGCGGACAGGGAGTTCAACAAGTTACAGTCTCTCTGTTTGGTCTGTTATAATTGTTGTTTGAATTTCATGTAAAGAGCCAGTGAGTCCGCCTACCGAGGCTGCAGGACCCAGAAGTCTCCCTGCACAAATGCCTGGCAGAACCGAGCGAGAAATGTTCCTCTTCTCCCGGGCGACAGAGAGCTCCAGTGCGGCTTGTACATTGTTAACCCACCACCCACCCCTCAGCACCCCAGTGACCATGAGCCGGTACTAACCACAAACGCTGCTCTTCATCCGAGCGCGGAGTCCCGGTCGGCCCCTTTGCGTTTCCTAGTCCTTCCCCCCCCCCCCACCCCTCGGACTCGCTTCGTTCTCTCTATCCTTCAGTCCCGGACCCAAACGTGTCAGTTTCGCGGAGCGGCCAACCGGAAAACGGCGTCTTCTGGTAAAAATGTAGTAGAAAAGCACCTCTGATTCATTGCTGCCATTTTGAACGCCTTGGAATGAAAATGACCGATTGCACAATGTTAAAATTCCCCATTTTTCTGCCGCTGGTGCTAGCACGGATCCATTCACTGCAATGACTGACTGTTCTGACTGGAAAGCCCCTTATGTCAATATCACTTCCTCTGCCTCTGGAAATCCCCTTCTCTCTAAACAATATAACACCCAGTGCGCGCATACACAACTACAGCACTGCACTGAGCAGCCTCATAGAGACACAAGTGCTTCAAAATGTGGTGTTTCTGTGGATCATCTTACCGGCTTCTACTTTTCTGGAATTTAGAATCAACATTTGCTGAGGCACATGCTAAATCGAAAGGCCACCAAATATGGCAATTGAAACATTTCGCATTAGGTTAAGGTCTGCAATAGTTAAATTGAGAAATCGTGGGCTGTTAGAAAAAAGAAAAAAAAGATTACCGGTCTCGGCATTAGTGACGTTAACAAATATCCAAAACAAAATGCAACAATATCTGCAATTCGCTGGAATGAAAGAGCTTTGCACCGTCTGATGTCATCAGGCTGCGAAATCGGGGCTGATTCCTTCATTGGATGGTGTTTGTCGACATCAACTCCTCAAAATAGCCCTCTCTCAAATTAGAATACTTGTGCCCACTTATTTTTGTTTAAATATCAAACAAGTCAGTCCTCTTTCCTTTCCATGGAACTCGATAGGTTGTGACATTGCCTGAACCTGGGAACTCCAGTGTAGTGGATAAGTAAGGTGCCCTACTGGAAACAACAGCCTTTGTCGAATTTGTCACTGCCATTGACATCATTGTTTTCCTTCTGCAGCCTTCCCCAAGTTTCCTCTCCCGTCAGCACTCTGTCGACCTCCTAGTCAGTTTTCTTATCGTTTCCCATATGTTCGCTGAGTACATCTTTGTTTTGACTCCATCATCACAGAGCTGACAGTTATGCAGCTCCCCTTCCTGGCTTTCACACTACCTCAACACTTTCTCTCCCTCTCCACACAACACTCACCCTCCTTCAAATAAAACCTTGATCCTCCTATCCATGTATTCTTTAAAACCACAACCCCCAACATTTTCCAAAGACTATGGACAACACTCCCCAAGTATATTTCCATGCTTCCCTCTACTCCAGTTGGATATCTTTCCCTGTGTTGCTCCAAAACAGACACAACCAGCTATAGGGTAAAAACAATGACTGCAGATGCTGGAAACCAGATTCTGGATTAGTGGTGTTGGAAAAGCAGAGCAGTTCAGGCAGCATCCAAGGAGCAGTAAAATCGACGTTTTGGGCAAAAGCCCTTCATCAGGAATAAAGGCAGAGAGCCTGAAGGGTGGAGAGATAAGCTAGAGGAGGGCGGGGGTGGGGAGAAAGTAGCATAGAGTACAATGGGTGAGTGGGGGAGGGAATGGAGGTGATAGGTCAGGGAGGAGAGGGTGGAGTGGACAGGTGGAAAAGAAGATAGGCAGGTAGGACAAGTCGGGACAAATCATGGGGACAGTGCTGAGCTGGAAGTTTAGAACTAGGGTGAGGTGGGGGAAGGGGAAATGAGGAAACTGTTGAAGTCCACATTGATGCCCTGGGGTTGAAGTGTTCCGAGGTGGAAGATGAGGCGTTCTTCCTCCAGGCGTCTGGTGGTGAGGGAGCGGCGGTGAAGGAGGCCCAGGACCTCCATGTCCTCGGCAGAGTGGGAGGGGGAGTTGAAATGTTGGGCCACGGGGCGGTGTGGTTGATTGGTGCGGGTGTCCCGGAGATGTTCCCTAAAGCGCTCTGCTAGGAGGCGTCCAGTCTCCCCAATGTAGAGGAGACCGCATCGGGAGCAACGGATACAATAAATGATATTAGTGGATGTGCAAGTAAAACTTTGATGGATGTGGAAGGCTCCTTTAGGGCCTTGGATAGAGGTGAGGGAGGAGGTGTGGGTGCAGGTTTTACAGTTCCTGCGGTGGCAGGGGAAAGTGCCAGGTTGGGAGGGTGGGTTAGAGGGGTGTGTGGATCTGACCAGATAGTCACGGAGGGAACGGTCTTTGCGGAAGTCGTAAAGGGGTGGGGAGGGAAATATATCCCTGGTAGTGGGGTCTGTTTGGAGGTAGCAGAAATGTCGGCGGAAGATTTGGTTTATGCGAAGGTTGGTAGGGTGGAAGGTGAGCATCAGGGGCGTTCTGTCCTTGTTACGGTTGGAGGGGTGGGGTCTGAGGGCGGAGGTGCGGGATGTAGACTAGATGCGTTGGAGGGCATCTTTAACCACGTGGGAAGGGAAATTGCGGTCTCTAAAGAAGGAGGCCATCTGGTGTGTTCTGTGGTGGAATTGGTCCTCCTAGGAGCAGATCCGGCAGAGGCAGAGGAATTGGGAATACGGGATTCTTGCAAAAATGCCATCCCGTATTCCCAATTCTTCCACCTCCTCCGGATCTGCTCCCAGGAGGACCAGTTCCACCACCGAACACACCAGATGGCCTCCTTCTTTAGAGACCGCAATTTCCCTTGCCACGTGGTTAAAGATGCCCTCCAACGCATCTCGTCCACATCCCGCACCTCCGCCCTCAGACCCCACCCCTCCAACCGTAACAAGGACAGAACGCCCCTGGTGCTCACCTTCCACCCTACCAACCTTCGCATAAACCAAATCATCCGCCGACATTTCTGCTACCTCCAAACAGACCCCACTACCAGGGATATATTTCCCTCCCCACCCCTTTCCGCCTTCCGCAAAGAGCGTCCCCTCCGTGACTACCTGGTCAGGTCCATGCCCCCCCCCCCACTACAACCCACCATCCTATCCTGGCACTTTCCCCTGCCACCGCAGGAACTGTAAAACCTGCGCCCACACCTCCTCCCTCACCACTATTCAAGGCCCTAAAGGAGCCTTCCACATCCATCAAAGTTTTACTTGCACATCCACTAATATCATGTACTGTATCCATTGCTCCCGATGCGGTCTCCTCTACATTGGGGAGACTGGGCACCTCCTAGCAGAGCGCTTTAGGGAACATCTCCGGGACACCCGCACTAATCAACCACACCGCCCCGTGGCCCAACATTTCACCTCCCCCTCCCACTCTGCCAAGGACATGGAGGTCCTGGGCCTCCTTCACCGCCGCTCCCTCACCACCAGACGCCTGGAGGAAGAACGCCTCATCTTCCGCCTCGGAACACTTCAACCCCAGGCCATCAATGTGGACTTCAACAGTTTCTTCATTTCCCCTTTCCCCACCTCACCCTAGTTCTAAACTTCCAGCTCAGCACTGTCCCCATGACTTGTCCGGACTTGTCCTACCTGCCTATCCCCCACCCTCCTCTAGCTTATCTCTCCATGCTTCAGGCTCACTGCCTTTATTCCTGATGAAGGGCTTTTGCCCGAACCGTCGATTTCAAAGCTCCTTGGATGCTGCCTGAACTGCTGTGCTCTTCCAGCATCTCCCACCAGCTATAGGGAGAGGCTGAATAGGCTGGGGCTGTTTTCCCTGTAGCATCGGAGGCTCAGGGGTGACCTTGTAGATTTTTATAAAATCATGAGGGGCATGGATAGGATAAATAGACAAGACTTTTCCCCTGACATGGGGGAGTCCAGGACTAGAGAGAATAAGGCCCAACCTTTTCACACAGAGGGTGGTGTGTGTATGGAATGAGCTGTCAGAGGAAGTGGTGGAGGCTGGTACAATTACAACATTTAAAAGACATCTGGATGGGTATATGAATAGGAAGGGTTTGGAGGGATATGGGCCAGGTGCTGGCAGGTGGGACTAGATTGGGTTGGGATATCTGGTTGGCGTGGACAGGTTGGACCAAATGGTCTGGTTTCATGCTGCGCATCTCAATGACTCTATGATTCTAGAGCTGACCCCCTCTAGATTGGTTATATTGCACATAATCCTCACCTTTCTCTGATGTTCATTAAATGGATGACTGCATCATCATCCTCTGACATCCTTCTGTTGTCCTTGCTGCTATGGAATAAGGTACTTTGCTTAGGTCAAGACACAGACAACAGAGGTTTGGAGGTGGTGAAGTTCCCAAAACATGGAGACCAGCATTCTATCCAGGAACATATTGCAGAAGTCCAGTTTAAATGATGTATGAAGATTTCAGCAACAGGCAGGTGGGGAGGAATGGAAGTTGACGATTTCTAGTCAGTAAATTGTGGCGCAACAGGTCAGACAGCATCTCAGGATCAAGAGATTTGATGTTTTGGGCATTAACCATGATGAGGGCTGGGAAGGGGGCTGAGAAATAAATAGGGGAGGGGTGGGGCTAGGGGAAAGGTAGGTGGGATTGTGATAGGTAGGCGAAGGTACGAGGTGATTGTGATAAATCAGTAAGAAGTGTGGAGCAGATGGGTGGGACGGAAGATGGACAGGTAGGTCAGGTCAAGGGGGCGGAGCCGAGCCCGAGGGTTGGATCTGGGATGGGGTGGGGGAAGGGAGATTTGGAAACTAGTAAACTCAAATGTTGAGGCTGTGTGCTTGTAGGCTCGCGAGGTGGAAGATGAAGTGTTCTCCCTGCAGTTTGTAGGTGGCCTTGTTTAGGTGGTAGAAGAGGCCCAGAATGGACGGACCATCCATGTTAGCCAACCAACCCCACCTCCCAATCCCCTAATGACACTGCCGCCGACAATTTCTAGTCCCCAACCCCATCAAAATGTGTGTGTTTATTATCCCTTCATCACCATTTGTCTCACTAAACTCTCCCAGTCTTCCACATATCATACCATCCCTCCTCAATCATTGAGGACCTCTGTCCTTCCAACTGTGGTTTTTCCTTCATGCTGCTGCTTATATCCACACTGAGGCATCATGTTTGACAATTCTTACCCAACTCATAGAGTCTTTGTGTCATACAGCATAGAAGCAGGCCCTTCAGCCCACCACATCTACGCCATCCAACAAACACCAAACTACACTAACCCCATTTACCTGCACTTGCTCCATAGCTTCCTATGCCCTGGCATTTTAAGTGCTCACCCAGATACTTGTTAAATGTTGAGTACCTGCCTCCGCCACCCTGTCAGGGTGTACATTTCATGTATCTACCATCTTCTGAGTGAATAAAAGTTTTTTTTTCCAGATTTCCTCTATGCCACTTGTTCCTCTTCTAAACTAATGCCCTCCAGTCTTAGACATGTCTGCCATGGGGAAGAAATTCTCATGATCTGCTTTGTCTATGCCTGTCATAATTTTGTAAACCGCCATCAGATCCTCCCCTAGCCTCCTCTGCTCCTAGAAAACAAACCCAGCCTCTCCTCATAACTTAGACTTTCCATTCCAGGCAACATCTGGTGAATCTGCTCTGAACCCTCTCTCGTACAATCATGTCCTTCCCATTGTCTGGTGACCAGAACTGTATACAGTATTCCATCTATGGCCTAACTAATGTTTTACAAAGTTGTAACAAGACTTCCTCACTCCTACATTCTGTGTTCCAGCTAATGAAGGCAAGCATCCCATATGCCTTTTTCTACCCGCGCTGACAACTTCAGGGATCTATGGACTTGTACGCCAAGGTGCCTTTGTTCCTAAGGATCTATTGTTCTTTGTATATATCCCTCCATTATTAGACCTTCCAAAATGCATCACCTCACACTTATCAGAATTAAATTCCATCTGACATTGCTCTGTCCAATTGACCAGCTGATCAATATCAGACTGTAACCTAAGACCATACTCCACACTGTCAATAACACACCACCAATTGTCATGTCATCTGTAAATTACACCTTATACATTCACATCCAATCATTAACGTCCATTACAAACAGCAAGGGTCCCAGTACCAATCCCTACAGTACACTACTGGTCACAGGCTTCCAATTACAAAATGTAACCTTCCACCAACACCCTTTGCATCCTATTTCAAAGCTAATTTCTGATTCAGTTTGCCAATTTGCCTTGGATCCCATGGGCCAGCCTTTGGACCAGCCTTCAAATGGGACCTTGTCAAAGGCTTTATTGCAGTCCATGTAAAGCACATCAATTGCACTACCCTCATCAAAATATTCAAAAACTCTATTAAATTAGTCAGAAAGAATATCCCTCTTAAAAACGCAAGCTGACTAACCCTGATCAATCCCTGCCTTTCCAAGTATTGATCAATCCTACCCTTCAAAATTTTTTCCAATAATTTCCCTACTACTGATGTCAGACTAACTAGTCTGAAATTACCTGGCCTATCCCTCCTGCCCTTCTTGAACAAAGGAACCACATTAGTTATGCTCTAGTCATCTGGCACTTTACCTATGGCAACCAAAGTATTAAATATCCTCATCAGGACCCGAGCAATCTCTCCCCTTGCCTCCCATAGCATCCTGAGCTATATCTCATCAAGGGGTCATGGGGATTAATGCATCTTTTTATTCATTACAATATCTAATACCTCGGCTTTATTATTCTTAACATGTTCTAGAACCTCACCCTCCAGATGAAATCCTGCATAGAATTTCTCTCTCCTCTGTGAATACAAATGCGAAATATCCATTTAAGATCTCACCCACATCCACTAGCTCTCTACACAGGTTGCCTCTTTGGTCTCTAATAGGTCCCACCATTTCACTGTTAATTCTCTTACTCTTAATAGACTTTAAAATGCCTTGGGGTTTTCTTTAATCCCATCTGCCAAAGCTATTTCATGGTCCCTCCATATTTTCTTTTTAAGCAACCTCCTACATTCTCTGTACTTTTGAAGGGCCTCCCCTGTATTTAATGTGTTGTACCTGACATATATTTGCTTCTTTTTTTTTCTTTATCACATTCTCGATATCCCTTGACATCGAGGATTCCCTGGATCTGCTGCTCTTGCCTTTCACTCGGAGGTTCACAATGGCCCTGAATTCTCACTATACTACTTTTAAAAGACTCCCAATTTCCAAGTATAGACTTACCTGCAAGTAGCTGCTCACAGTCTATGCTTGCCAGGTCCTGTCTAATGATACTAAAATTTTCCTTACCCCAATTTAGACATTCAACTTTTACACTATCTCGGGCCCTTTCCATAATGACTTTGAAACTTACAGATTTATGATCACTATTCCCAAAATGCTCGCACACTCAAACTTGACCAGCTTCATGCCCTTGGATTACGTCTAGTACTGCCCATCTCTCACAGGACTATCTACGTACTGGTACAAGAATTTCTCTGGATGCACTTTCAAAATTCTGTCTAATCCTTTCACACTTAGGTGAACCCAGTTAATGTTAGTAAAGTTGAAGTCCCCTACAACTATAACCCTGTTTTTCTCACACCTTTCTTTGATTTGCCTACATATCTGCTCCTTTATCTCCCTGTGACTGTTGGGAGGCCTGTAGTACAATCCCAGTAAATTAATCACCCCTTTTTTACTTCTAAGCTCTACTCAGATGGCCTCATTTGAAGACCCTTTGAGGACATCATCCCTCATTGCTGCAGTGATGATTTTCTTTATCAATAAAGCAATATCCTCACCTCTTTGACTTATCCCATATTGTGCCTAAAACTTCTTTACCCTGGAATGTTTATCTGCTAGTCCTGTTCTTCCTTCATGTCTTAGTGTTTGCAACAATATCATATTCCCACATGCTGATCAATGTTCTATTTTCATCTGCCTTATCAGTCATGTTCCTCACAATAAAATAGATCCAATGCAGCTTTCTACACCTCCAACGTGCTTTATTGTGCCAATGTTTTCTCCATCTACTGGACTGTCCTAGCAGTCTTTCTACATTGGACCTTGCTCCCAACTTTACATCTGCTCTGTGCCCCATTCCCCACTAAATCAGTTTAAAATCTCCCTAACAGCACAAGCAAAGGATATTGGACCCATTCTGGTTCAGGTGCAATCTGTCCAGCTTGTACAGATCCCACCTATCCCAGAAACTGTCCCAATGATCCAAAAGTCTAAAGCCTGCCCTCCTGCACTATCCCTTTTGCCATGTGTTCATCTGACCAAACTTTCTTCGAGTCATAGAGATGTACAGCATGAAAACAGACTCTTCGGTCAAACCTGTCCTTGCCAGATATCCTCAATAAATCTAGTCCCATTTGCCAGCATTTGGCCCATATCTCTCTAAACAGTCCCTTTCATATACCCATCCAGATGCCTTTTAAATGTTGTCATTGTACTAGACACTTCCTCTGGCAGCTCATTCCATACATGCATGAACATCTGCATGAAAAAGTTGCCTCTTAGGTCCCTTTTAACTCTTTCCCCTGTCACCTTAAACTTATGCCCTCTAGTTTTGTACTCACCCCATCCCAGGGAAAAGACTTTGTCTATTCACCCTATCCATGCCCTTCATGATTTTATAAACTTCTATAAGTTCATCCCTTAGCCTCCACCACTCCAAGGAAATAGCCCCAGCCTATTCATTATTCCTATACTCAGTAGGGCTTGGCACTGAAAGTTATCTGAAGATTACAATGTTCGTATTCCTCCTCATTAATCTATCACCTAACTCTCAATTCCTGCTGCTGGGCCTCATTTTTTTTTAACCCGTGTCATTGGTATCAACGTGTACTACAACTGCTGGCTGTTCACCCTTCCCCTTCAGAACACCCTGCAACCACACTTTGACATTCCTGGCCTGGCACCAGGGAGGCAACACACCATTCAAGAGTTTGCTGCCATAGAACTACCTACCACTTCCCCTTACAATTGTGTCCCCCTATCACGAAAATTCTCCCCCCCCCCACTCCCTGCCGTGTGGCAGAGCTAACTGTAGTGCCACAAACTTGGCAGCTGCTGCTTTCCCTGGAGAGGCCATTCTCCCCCAACATGGAATATCTATTTGAGACGGGGCTAGTCACAGGGGACTCCTGCACTGCCTGCCCACACTTACTCATCTTCCTGGTGATTATCCAATGCTTTTCTATCAACACAGCCCTTACTGGTGGTGTGACCAGCTCACTAAACACGCTTTCAACGACATTCTCAGCATCCCAGATGCTCCACATTGAGCCCATCCACAACCCAACATGATCCAGGCGGACAATCAGAAGCTGAAGCTGAACACAGTTCTTGCATACATGGTCACCATGGAGACTAGACATGATTTCCCACCTCTTGCAAGAGGAGCATTCCACAGGGCCAAGTTCTCCTGCCATTGAGAACCTTATCGGCTACAAACCGTATTCTCAATCTTACCCATTACTCACCAAGTAAGATTTCTCTCTCTCACTCTGTCTCTCTTCATTCATCATAGAATCCCTACTGTGTGGAAGCAAGCCATTTGACCCAAACAGTTCACACCACCCCTTTGAAGAGAATCCCACACAGACTCACCCCCCGCCCCCCCCTTACTCTATCCCTGTAACTCAGCATTTCCCATGGCTAATCCACCTAGCCTGCACATCTATGAACTGTGGGAGGAAACCCACACAGACACAGGGAGAATGTACAACTCCACACAGACAGTTGCCCAAGGGTGGAATTGAACCCAGGTCCCTGGCGCTGTGAAGCAGCAGTGCTAACCACTGAGCCACCATGCCAACATTCTGAACAAGCTACAAACATCAAGAATAAGGACTTTACTGTCTGTCTCCCACAAGGTACTACTCATTCAGTCTCTGAAGCCAGTTCCCGAGCAGCTAATCCTCTGGCCTTCTGTTACTTTTTTCACCCTGACATCACCTCTGGAACTCCACCTCTGGATTCATGTCCACTCCCCTCCCACTCGGACTGAGCTTCATCCGCTCCCCTCCCACTCGACTGAGCTTCATCTGCTCCAACTGAGCTCAATCCACTTCACTCCTGCTGCTGCTCTGACTGACCCTACAGCCCGTTCACCTCACCCTCCTATTTTAACACTTGCCCTAAAACCAATGTTTTCAATATTTTTTGAATCGTTATTTTAGTCGATCTCAGAAGGAGCTTATTTGTTGTAAGTTTTTTTTTGTTTGCTGACCTCATGTGGGCAACAGTTTGGGAAATAAGATTGTCCCCAGTGTTCTTGGGTGGAGGTTGCTTCGAAGGCTACATGGTCATCTGATCTTTGCTGTAGATGACTACTGCAATCCTTATTGAAAATGCGAATATTTGGAGACCTGAGGATAGGTTGGATCAAAGCTCACATTTGAATTGGGCCAACTGCTGAAAGATAGCTGGTACTCTCGAACCAATTTTCAACAGGAAGCAATGTCTTAAGGACTTATAGCGACAGGATCAGCATGCAGATGTATGCTGACAACAACCAGCTCCATAAGAAGGACCAGAACTGATCCAACTTTACATTAGGAAGCATGAAGGTAAAAGTACTTTATCTTGGCCCTGATTCTATCCTCTTCTCTGACTGTTTCATCAGAATAAACCCAAGAATATATATATTTTTTTCTTTCATTTGATGTGTGCATTGCCAGCAAGACCAGCATTTGGAGCATATTCTAATTGCCTTTGAACTGAACGGTTTCAAAGACCATTTCAGGGGACAGTTAAGAATCAACCACATTGCTGTGGGCCTAGAGTCTACAGGCTAGACTAGGTAAGGTCATCAGATCTTCTTTCCTAAAGACCATTAGTGGACCAGATGGGTGTGTCTTTTACAACGATTGAGAATAGTTTCATGTGCTTTGAGCTTCAAATTATATGTTTCACCTCTTCATAAAACTGCATTCCTCCCCTTTTTGCAAAATCCATTACCTCAGCTCTTTTATCATTTCCAGTGCCAATGAAACGTTTGGCCTTAACTTCATTGTCCCAAAGTTTAGCTTCTCCAAACCCTTTTCTTCCCAAGCTCTCCTACAAATAAACGCTAGCTCACAAAAACTCAATTTCTGCTTGCTCATCACTTCCGATATTGTCACTTCCATTGGTCGATAGTATACTGCATTCAAAATTCATATCCTTACTTATAAATTCTTAAATTCTCCCACCTGTATTCTCCCCTGAGTATTTTGTAGTTGATGAATTAGGTAGCTTAACTCACTGCCTCATTTCAAGTGTAGGTTTGGGATTTAAAAAACTAAGCTTCTTCTCACTCTTGCAAAATAATCCTCGAAGCCAACATCCTAAAGGTTAAAGTGGAACTAAATAAAGTCATACAGCACAGAAACAGACCTTTTGGTCCAACTCATCCATGCTGATCAGGTTTCCCAGAAGAAACTAGTCCCAATTACTTGCATTTGGTCAATATCCCTCTAAACCTTTCCTGTTCATGTACTTGTCCAAATGTCTTTTAAATGTTGTAAATGTACCTGCATCTACCACTTCCTCCGGCAGCTTATTCCACATACGAATCGCTCTCTACTAAAAAAAAATTGTCTCTCAGGTCCCTTTTAAATCGTTCTCCGCCCACCTTAAAATTTTGCCGTCTAGGTTTCAACTGTTCAACCCTCGGGAAAATACCTTTGCTATTCACCCTATCTACATCCCTCATGATTTTATAAGCTTCTCTAAGGTTACCCCTCAATCTCCTACACACCAGTAAAAAACGTCCCAGCCTATGCAGTCTCTCCTCGTAACTCTGATACTCTAGTCCCTGTAAATCTTTTCTGCACCTTTTCAATTTAATAATGTTGTTCCTTAAGCAGGGCGACCAGAACTGTAAGCAGTCCTCCAAAAGTGGCCTCACCAACGTCCTGTACACAGTGCAGCATGACACTACAACTCCCAAACTGAATGGTCTGAACAATGAAGGCAAGCAAGCCTTCCTGTGATGCCACTTTCAATGAACTATATATCTGAACCCCTCAATCTCTCTATGCTACAACAATCCCCAGGACCCTACCATTAACTGTGTAAGTCTCACCCTTGTTCTTCTTACCAAATGCAACACCTGCATCTACCTAAATTAAAATTTATATTCCACTCCTCACCCCATTGGTCCAATTGATCAAGATTCCCTCTGTAATCTTAGATAACTTACTTCACTCTGTACAATATCACCAATTTTGGTGTCATCTGCAAACTTACTAACTATGTTTCCCATATTCTCATCCAAATCATTTATATAAATGACAAACAAAAGTGGATCCAGCACTGATCCCTGTGGAATGCTGCTGGTCCCAGGCTTGCAGTCTGAAAAACAACCCTCCACTACCACCCTCTCTCCAATCATCAAGCCACTTTTGTATCCAGTTGGCAACCTCTCACTGACTCCCATATGATATAACTTCACTAACTAATCTACCATATGGAATCTTGTTAAAGGCCTTACTAAAGTCCATGTAGACAACATCTCCTGCTGTGCCCTCGTCTAATGGTGGCGCAGTGGCTAGTACTGCTGCCTCATTAATGCTAAGGACCCAGGTTTGACTCCACCCTTTGGCAACTGTCTGTGTGGAGTTTGCAAATTCTCCCAGTGTCTGTGTGGCTTTCCTCCAGGTGCTCTGGTTTCCTCCCTCCCACAGAGATGTGCAGGTTAGGCCCATAGTGTCCAGTGATATGCAGGCTAGGTGGCATAGCTATGGGAAATGTGGAACTACAGGGATAGGAATGGTGGGGGGGGGCAAGAGTAGGTCTGGGTGGATGCTTTTTGGAGGCTTGGTGTGGATTCAATGCGCTGAATGGCCTGCTCTCACACTTGTAGAGATTCTATGCTCATGATTCCATGGTCTTCAATCAAGTTTGTGAGGCACAATTGCCCACACTCAAACCCTAACCAGTTCTTAGCTTCTCTAAATGTACGTATATCCTGTCTCTCCGAATCCTCTCCAAAAACCTACCAGCACTGATATCAGACTCAGCAGTCTGTAGATCCCAGGTTTCTCTTTGCAGCCTTTCTTAATTAAAAGTGGACAAATAGCCAGCTCACCAGTGCCCTTGACTTACATGACTCCAGCTGATTAAACTCCAATAGTACCTTTGTTCATACTTGGGAACAACTATGATAGAGACCTTCAAGGCAAGTGCCATGTAAGCCTGATAGCCATGAGTTGTATAGCACAAGAACCCTTACGAGGTGTTTGTGATGTTAGTTACTGGGAAATTATGGATGAAACATTTCACAACCTAGCAGCATTAATATAGCTCAGAAGCAGTTTAACAGAAAATCACAAACAGTGTGATTTTTCTGTTACGTGGACGGAAACATTGCAACTAGTGCAGCAATAATTTTCTGATAAAGTTGCCAGTGTAGGTGCAGCAATGGTAGCAACACTGGCAAAGTCTGAATCGTTTTATTTCATTTTGTCTTGACAAAGCTGTCAATCAGATGATGTGTGCAAACTCAATAAGGTTACCTTTGGTTTACTGTGGCAGTTGACAGGGCTGTGTGATTAGACTGAGGCCCAAGATGCTTACATATTATGCATTGCTACGTTTAAATTTGTGACACAATATGAAGGGGGGGAAGCAAAGCAGCATTCAGACCAATGCAGAAGAAAGTCAAAGAGTGGAGCAGGAATAAGGGGAAGAAAAATGATAAAAATATTCAACCTGGTTTGAATACTAACTGTTGTATCTGATAAGTGTCCAACAAAAAGGATGTGTAAAGAGTTTCCAGTACTTCAAATCCTACTGCAGCAGCTGCAGTGTACAACTTACCTCTATTAGTGACACAATCTCTTGCGAAAGGTAAAAAATTAAGAACCAAAACCATTTGGGTTTTTTGAAAATCCCCTAAGGCAAGTTAACAACCTTTGTTTTCTTATTTTCAGCCACCTTACATCCTGTTTTTTTTATCACTTGAAATGTCATTCCATCTCAGGAACTTGTCCAGGTCCTTTCTGAAGGGGATCCACATGGCAACCTGCTTTCGTATTCTGTTGCAGAGGATGGCGCCTGTGAAAAGAAACCTTGTGGCATCTAACCTAACTTTTTACACACATATTATATCTGACTTAAGCCAACCAAATTCATGTCAAATAATCTATCTTTCACTTTTTTTTGAAAAAGCTTTGCCATCTCTCTTATAAAACTATATTTCTCAAATCAAAATGATCCCAATTCATCGAGTCTACTTCCATAACCAAGATCCCCAAGCTGAGAATCAATTTGGCTGCACTCTTCTCCAATATCTGTACTATACTGTGGAGGCCACAATACTTCAAATTATAACAATACCAAGGCCTGTATACACCTAAATCTATAATTACTTCCATATTGTACTGTCCTGAATAACATAAGCTAAAAGCCATTTGCCTTCCTTATCCTCTCAAGACATTGTAGTTTGTGTTAAATTCACTCATAGTACTTGAGCATGGCTGGCTGGCCAACATTTATTGCCCATCCCTAGTTGCCCTTGAGAAGATGGTGATGAGCTATCTTCTTGAAGCACTGCAGTCCATGTGCTGCGGGTAGATCGACAATGTTCTACTAGAGGAACTCAAGAACTTTGACCCAGTGACAGTGAAGGCATTGCGATATATTTCCAAATCTTTATGGTGAGTTGCTTGAAGGGGAATTGATCGAGACTTTGGAAGATGTTATTTAAGGATCTTTAGTGAATTTCTGCAGTGCATCTTCTAGATAGTATATAATGCTGCTACTGAGTGTCGGTAGTGAGTGTCGGTAGATGTGGTGCTAATCAAGGGGCTGCTTTGTCCTGGATGGAGTCAAGCTTCACAAACGTTGTTAGGGCTGTACTCATCCACGCAAGTGAGAATTCCATCACACTCCTGGCTTTTGCCTTGTCGATGATAGACAGACTTGGGGGTGGTAGGAGGTAAGTTACTCACTGTAGTATTCCTAGCCTCTGACCTGCTCTTGTCGTGTTTATGTGAGGAATCCTGTTGAATGTCTGTCAATGGTAACCCCCAGGATGTTTATAGTGGGAGATTCCCTGAAGGCAACACCATTGAATATCAAGGGTCAGTGGTTAGATCATCTCTTATTGGACATGGTCATTGCCTGGTATTTGTGTGGCACAAATCTTACCTGCCACTTGTCAGTCCAAGCCTGGAGATTGTTCAAATCTTGTTGCATTTGAACATTGACTGCTTCAGTATCTAAAGAGTCACAAATGGTGCTGAACATTATGTAACCATTAGCAAACATTCCCACTTCCAATCTTACTATAGAGGGAAGGTCATTGATGTTAAACTCACCAGTCTGTAGATCCCAGATTTCTCTTTGTAGCATTTCTTAATTAAAAGTGGACAAATAGCCAGCTCACCAGTGCCCTTGACTTACATGATGTTTGGGCCTAGGACACTATTCTGATGAATTCCTGCAGAGATGTCCTGGAGTGAAATGACTGACCTCCAACAACCACAACCATCTTCCTATGTACCAGGTATGACTCAAAACAACAGAGAGTTTGACCCGATACTCATTAATTGCAATTTTGTTAGGGCTCCTTGATGCCTCATGTGATCAAATACAGCCTTCATATTAAGGGCTGCTACTGTCACCTCACCTCTGGAGTTCAGTTCTTTTGTCCATGTTTGGGTGATGGCTGTCACGTGGTCAGGGGTTGAGTGGCCCTGGTGGAACCCAAACTGGGCATCACCGAGCAGGTGCTGCTTGATAGCACTATTGATGACACCTTCCACCACTTTACTGATGATTGAGCTTCCACTCATGGGGTAGTAATGAGCGGAGTTGGACATGTCCTGCTTTTTATATACAAAACATACCTGGGCTATTTTTCATATTGTTGTGTAGATGCCAATATTGTAACTGTACTGGAACAGCTTGACTAGGGGAGCAGCAAGTTCTGAAGCACAAGTCTATGGTACTATTGCCAGAAGGTTATCAGGAACATAGCCTTTGCAATATCCAGTATCTCTAACCGTTTCTTGATATTACATGGATTAAACAAAGTGGAAAGATAAATTAAGATAACAATGGGATATTTTTGAAATTGATTATAAAAATTCAAAATAAGTAGACCATTAAAAAAGATGACTGCAAGTTTCAGGATGGTGTGGGCACCTTTGATGGCGAATGATACAAAACAGTAAGAATATAAAGAAAGGGGTTTAGTTTTAAAAGTACCTCAAACATGTTTGAATAAAATTAAAATGTTCAGTAAGTTACACACATTAGTAAAGAAAGAACTTTTAAATTTGCTGTGGCAACCCTGAGAAGACAGAAAGGTGAATTAATGTGAGATCAGTGGAAATTGGGGAAATTGTAAAATTTCTACTTATATAAAAGTTACATTGACATGGATATTGGAAAGGATGCCAATCCTAAACTGGTTAAAAGTATGGTGACAGGTATTAGAATAAACAGGTTGACAAAAATATTTTTAAACAACACCAAATGAATCCTTAATCCTTTCCTTTCACTCCTAATCAGAGAACCTAGTTTAATTAGATTAGATTACTTACAGTGTGGAAACAGGCCCTTCGGCCCAACAAGTCCACTCCGCCCCGCCAAAGCGCAACCCACCCACACCCCTACATCTTCCCCTTACCTAACACTACGGGCAATTTAGCATTGCCAATTCACCTGACCGGCACATCTTTGGACTGTGGGAGGAAACCGGAGCACCCGGAGGAAACCCACGCAGACACGGGGAGAATGTGCAAACTCCACACAGAGAGTCGCCCGGGAATTGAACCTGGGTCTCTGGCGCTGTGAGGCAGCAGTGCTAACCACTGTGCCACCGTGCCGCCCATTTATGTTAGGAGTGAAATATAAGTGCAAATCTGGCTTGCAGAACTAGGTCAGCCAACTGAGAGTAACTAAGAATTTATTCAAGTAACTTACAATTAGGAGAAATGCGAGCTTGAATGAATGAATTAATTAATTAATTAAGCAAACAGCTTATACATTATCAACCACGACCGCACTCAGAAACACAATTACCAGTACTTAATCATCACCTATGCAAATAATTGCTACATATTGTTAAATGACTAAATAAATAACTGGTAATAAAAGCATTTCAGTTATGTTACAGTCATTCAGCCTTAAGTAAATTATAAGCTGTTTATAGTTACAATATATTTTATTGGATTTGATTAGTATTTGGGATTGATATAAATTAGTGAAATGAATTTAGAAGTATATGCCCATGATAACTGACAAATGAACATTATTATATAACCCTTCTAGTGATTAAATTACAAGTTTAAATGCTTGCATCACCTTAATTGGTCTCCTCTGGTAAAATATCATTTGATTTCCAACACATCTAGGCAATGAGCATCTACAGGCTCTATCCATACCTCCAATAATCACTGTTTCTGAATAAATTCACCTTCCATGCTGGTAGATGAATTTGGACTAAGCCGCTTAAATCAAACTCCCTATATCTGCATGCATCTGCCTATAAAACCATAAAATAATAACTTCCTTAATCTCTCTCTGTTAGAGGTGGGCTTTCTGATCTTACAGAGATATCTTTCTATATATTAGATACAAAGTACTGCTGAAGGAACTACAACTAAACCAAGGACTGAAAATGGAGATAGAACTAAATTGTCAGAAGCACTGACCTTCAGTCCTGCTTGATGAAATAGCAAGTATTTGCATCATAACCATGATGATTAGGTACTGCTAATGATTACCCAACAGCTCTTAAAAAGACATGCTTATCAGAAGTTTCCTGAAATTCAATATTTACAATATCTGCAATGCTGGTACATCCACTAATTTCATTATTTCCTCATAGAACTCAGATTAATAAAGGTGCACCTCTATTTCCTAAAGCCACTCTAGAATTTTCTAATAATTGCCAAATGTATCCTTACAAATTGCATCTTGAGAAAGTATACCAGCAACTTTCCTTTAATCAACCTGAATTAACATTAATAATAAAATCCCTTGAGGCAACATTGCCCTGGTGGGATATATAATTCTCAACAATCTGTTACACTGCTAGAACCAAATGCTCCACTTGGTGGCTCCACTGTAAGTTCCTACACTGAATCCAATTGTGGAATATATTTAGAATTAAAATTCAAACTGCAGCTCTGCAAATACAATTCCAACTCTGTACTGTTTCACCGAAATCTCCTGGGCCAGCCTAATCACAGTTTCAATATATTTAATTCCGGCAACATGCTAACTAAGGATGGTCAACGAAACTAACCTAAATTTTTACAAAATCATGTTGTTGGCTCATAACAAACCTTTGTATTGAAGGCAAAAGCAAAATACCACAGATGCTGGAAATCTGAACTAAAACTATAAAATGTTGGAAATTCTGAGGAGGTAAGACCACACCTGAGAGGAAACTCAGAGTTATTGAGATGGATTATATAGGGCTAGGGTGTGAGAAGGACTTGCCTCATGTACCAGTCAGAAAACCAGCTTGATACCGCCTGTTTCTTTGTGGGGAAGGCTCAGTTGAGTCAAGTATTCTTCGACTATTTAAGTGGCCACCACCGGATCTCCCCTACTATTGGGATTTCCAGCAGTGAAAGTTCTACCTGACAAGAGAGCTGTATAGTGGCCCCAATGGAAGCAGTGGTCACTGGCCTCACTGCACTCACCACAGGCCCAGGAATGGCCTGGGGTACTGGATCAAAATGTGAGTGAGGATTGGTGGCTATTGAGTGGGTCCAGGAGAGGGTGCGTTGGTGGGAAAATGGGAGGAGGGACTTAGAGACAAGAGTAGTGGCATGGCTTTCAGTGGCCTCTCTCATTGCCAATGCCATGTCCCCCAATCTGGCACAGAGTGGTTGATAACAAATGAGCACCCTCACTCAATGAACAGACTGCTGGAAATTTAGGTTGACTGACTGACTTTCCAAGGGCATAGCAAAGCAGAATGGCTCCCATATGGATCTCACTTCAGCGCCTACCACACTCTGATTTAATCAGAGAAGGTTGTTCCACTGCCCAGAGTTCATCACAGAGTGTCTCCCACAGTGAGAGGAGGCAATGGTTCCTGCTGTAATGGACTGCATTGAATCCAGCTTACGGTTTCTGATCAATTATCCTTCATCTGGTGTTAAACACATAGCCTTTGTGAATGACATTAATAGAGGATTCAAAATAGATGTTCAATACCTTCAAAATTTCAAAAATCCATCCTTATTCCTACTCAGTGAGATCTGGGTGCAATATAGCTTGCAACATTCTTTCCTCAGGACTGACAATAAAGGTGCAACTCTTATTTGTTCAGTTTCCTTTATCAACTCTTTCACAATTTCATAGTTTTGCTGTTAAGACTGGAAGAATATCCAGCAGTCAATATTCAGCTCAAAGTTGCAGACTGGAGCTTTACTTATTCTCTGTTGTTTTTCACAGCTGCTGGCTCTATGATAGCTTTCAAAATCCATTCAATCCCACAGTCCATACAGCACATAACAATGGCTTCTGCCCCAAATCCTTATTTACAGAAAGTGACATTACTGGTCACATGATTTTGATAAGCCACAGTGTACAAAGGTATTTATCCAAACCAG
This sequence comes from Chiloscyllium punctatum, assembly GCF_047496795.1. NCBI lineage: Eukaryota > Metazoa > Chordata > Chondrichthyes > Orectolobiformes > Hemiscylliidae > Chiloscyllium > Chiloscyllium punctatum. Next base: position 45,271,656 of record NC_092742.1, on the reverse strand, counting down.
AAACGTTGCTGCAGAAACTCTGCTTGAAATGTCTGCCAAAGGAAACAAACTTCTATTATTTGGAAAAGCACATAAAAACATTTGGTGCAAAGGTAGGCGTTAGTGCAGGAGAGAATACTTGAGAGATTTTGAAGGATATTACTGGGGGCTTTGCAAGTTTTCCAAATGTACCCTTTTTTTGACGATGTCATGCAATTTACATAACAGTGTGTTACATATATTTTAGGAACTTTCACAGATTATTATATCCCTTTTACTTTGTGGGTTGATCAAGTTTGACATTTAAAAAAAAGTTTGTTTAAAAGAAAAGGCTGTCTTTAGACTAAAGGAGGAAAGGTTCATTTCATGTTAGCCCCAGGGCATTGCTACAAGAAAATCACAGGACTGAGCTCAACAATCTTTAGATGTTTCAATGTTGACCTTCCTTCCAACATGTTGCAGACTGGAGGTAACAAGAGGCCAGAACTCAAAAGGACCCAGTTTAAAACTAAGGGGTCACCTATTTGAGGCAGAGATGAGGAGGATTTTGTGGTTTGTGCATTTGTGAACCTCTCTTCGCTTTAGAGGTAGGATCATTTAATATATTCAAGGCAAAAGTAAATAATTTTTAATTAAAAACATAGTCAAAGATGGATAGGAAATTGGAGTAGAGGACACAATCAGTTCAGCCATGATCTTATTAAATGATGAAGCAGGCTCAAAAAGGCTGAATGGTCTGCTCCTGCTCCTAATTCATATTTTTACATCAGGTTATGCGTGGGAATTTTCACTGATTACAAGGGTTCATTAACATTTGCAATTCCTCAGATAATGAAGCAAGGATGCAGCAAGACCTAGACAGCAACAGGCCTTGGCATGGTAAGTAACTTTTGTGCTACCCAAGTTCCACACAATGGCCATCTTCAAGAAGAGAGAACCTAACTATCCCTATTTGACATTAATTCCTATTCCCATTGTGTAGTGGTAAGATTAAAAATGAAATCTTTAAACCAGATCATTAAGGGTTAATCATTAAGAGTTAACGGTACATGACAACAAGCAATTGAAATAAAGTGGAAAAGTTCATGAAAAACAGGTCAAATGCAAAAACAGCCTGTTTTGACTGAGGTGACCATGCAATACTAAAGCTGTCTGTGTGAACTATGCTGTTGGACTGCCATGCAGAGCCACCTGGAGATATTTTTCTGCATAATAGAATGTCTGGAAAAGTGCTGAAAATGCCACAAAATGGTGATACAGGTTGTAACCGTAGATTCAGGATAGTATTAATATTTGCTGCATTTCGTGGACCTCATCTCAGGCTGGGCTTTGTGACTGTATGAAGGCAGTGACATTGGTTGCCAACTTGATGCATTTGCGATTGGACTTCACCTTGGACCAGGATTGGCAAAAAGTGCCAGAAACCCCATGCTCTCCAGACCTGCTGTTGTAAAGCAGAGTCCCTGATGGCTGTAAGGGTGTGAGACTCATTGTCAATATACATTTACTATTTTATATGTTTATTTGCTTTACATATATTTACTGCTTAATATATACAGTCACTGTTTAATGTTTACCTCCACTTAAAATATGTTACCACTAATAAATATGTTAATTTGGATCACCTAAGCCATGGAGTTCTTCTGTTACATCTCACCAAATCCACTATCAAACCTTAACACATTGCTGATACCCCTACCATTAGCAGCCTAGGATTCTCACTGACCACATGAACAGTGGAGTTCCAAGAGCTGGCTTATGAATTCCTTCCCAAGGGCAACAGTATTCCCCAAGTGATGGGGAATAAATACTGGTAACATCAGTGACTCCCATGTGCCATGAATGAACAAAATAATAATGGTAGTCAAGAGGAATATCTGGCCCAAGCCAATCTAGGCTGGTTGCTGTGCAAGTTTGAGATAAAAGGAGCATGTAAAAATTAAAATGATGATGTAGTTTTGCTAAAAGAAATGTAATAAGTGTGGAAATACATAGTAAGTCAGCCAATAGTTCAGATAGTGTCTCCATTCAAATCCTTTTTCATTTGCTTTAATATCCCATATCAGCAGTTGCTTTGCCTTGATAGTTCCAGAATAATTAAAATACTAATTGAGATTTTAAATAAAATTAGAATGAGCAATGTGTTAAATTTAAGATGGATTAGAACCTGCATCCATCATTCCATTTAACTCTTGTGAAGAAGAAATAACTGAGAAACATTGATTGTTCAGAAAGTTGGAAAATGTGGGAGAAACTTAGCAAGTCTGTCAGCATCTGTGGAGAAAAAGCAGAGTTAATGTTTTGAGTCCAATATGACCCTTCTTCAGTACTGAAAATAGCTGGTGAAACCTGAAATTAAGAGTCTAATGATGACCATAAAATGGTTGCCAAAATGTCAAAAAAGAACCTCTGGTTCACTAATATCCTTTAGAGAAAGAAACTGCTGTCCTTCCCTGGTGTGACCTATGTGTGACTTCAGATCCCCAGTAATATGGTTAAATCTTAACTGCTCTCTGGGCCATCATAAATGGGTAATAAATGCTGATCCAGCCAAAGTGGTCACATCTCCTGAATTAATTTTAAAAATCCAAATTAGACTTTTCCAGTATTTCTGATCAGATAGTTGCTATCTGCCAACTTCAAAATTGATTTTTTTTCATTGTCCAGCATCTATTTTAAAAATGCAAACATTATCCTCAATCTTTTGTTCATTCACATACCTTGTCAAATGTATATTATACCAGCGAGTTATTATCTGGGTAACACTGAATTCACTGTCTTAAAAGTGAAAGTTTCTGCTGCTAAGAGAGTTTTACCGTTCTTTTGTTCTTACTGTCTTTCCAACCTAAATGACAACATTTACTCTCTCTCTCTCTCTCTCTCTCTCTCCTAAAACTAGTGTGTGTGAAAACCCCTCAGAGACTTGAATAAGTAGTATCATAAAAAGCAATAGGTTTCATGTCCATGACATCTCTTGATAATGGAAATTTTAAAATACAATACTCCATGTTTAATTTTTTTTCAATGTTTCATTCACCCAAATAATATCTTTCACTGGGATTTTTCACAGTTGTACTCAATTCTAAGACCGCAAAAGTGGCCCATATGGGGTGCTCTGTCAATAGCATTCACAATTTTTCATTTCAGTTTGGGAAGCCATTGCATCTTTTGTAAGGTCCTATTTTGACTAACTGCAGTGACGTTAACATTTTCCAAATAAGTTTGCTAATGCAAGAAGACATTCAATTCCTTCTGCTAGAATTCTTATCTAATCTACTTGGAAGATCCAAAGGCCTGACTTCCAATTTTGAATTCTGTTTCAAATCTATTTAAGACAATGATTTCAAATTCACTGCTCCCAACCTGCAAAAATCATCCATCTGTATTAAAAAGGCTCCTGAAAACAGTCTCTGAAGATGCTTGGAAAACATGGCAGGGTTTGTTTTCAAATGGAGGTGGCCCAAATTTAATAAGGTGGAGTGAGTGAGAAATACCAAACTCCAACTGTACCAGCTGGGCTGGATATGCATTTCTTTAACTTCTAGAGTATCCACAGTATGTTTGCTACTATTTTAGACAGTGAATAAAATGTCCCTTTGTGCTGCTTTAATAATAAGTAGTACCAAGTATTTGTTGTGAACAAAGCCAAGAAAAAGTCAAGTCTTCAAAAGTGATTTTCAGCCATAGATGAATCTACTATATCTTAATCACCTAGTTTTTCTTCAACCCCTCATGACACTAGCCTTGCTTTAGCACCGTGAGGCAAACTGGGAGACGGTGCAGTGGGTCAGCCTCACCGTGAGGCAGACTGGGAGACGGTGCAGTGGGTCAGCCTCACCGTGAGACAGACTGGGAGACATGAAGTAGACTGGGAGAAGGGACCTTCATGAGAAGGCTAGTGGTGACAGGTGGTTAAAAGTAAACCCCATTATCCTGTTTCTAACTGTCAGGGCCAAAATGTAACATCATAGGAAAAAAGGTATATGTTTGATGCATTTTTCTTCCATGTCTGTTTGATTGGCTTAAATCAGGAGATGTTTTTATAGCTGGGAGTACTTTTAAAATAAACAATTTATTAAATTGATTAGACATGACTAATGAGAGGTGATGTGTTGTTGCTGTAATATGTGGAGTTGCTCAGTACGATCCACAGTGACAACATCTGCAGCAAATATTGGCTTCTGTTTGAGGACTCTCAACTCAAGTTCGATAAGATGGAGTCCAAGCTGTGGACAATCTGACACTTCAGGAAAGAGAAATTACATGGTCACTGTGCTTCACTTTACAGTCATGCCCCTTAGATTAATTACATCTAATTTAGTCCGTGGTCAGGGATAGGAGGGTGTGACTGTGAGACAGGCATTGGGATCCAGAATTTGGCTTTGGAGGAGCCCCAGTCAGTGTTCTTGTCCAGTCAACATGAAAATCATGCTCCTGGTGTGGCCATGGGCACAGCTGCAGAGATGATAACCAAACATACCAAAGTCAGAAGTCACATGACACCAGGTTATAAACCAATAGGCTTTTTTGAATTAACAAACTGTCAGAATGCTGCTCCTTCAGCAGGTGCAGTGATCAAGGCGCCAAAGTACAGAGAGTGGTGAGAGGAAAGGGAAATGTAATAGTAATGGGGATAGCATAGTTAGGGCAATAGATTTGTTGTGTGCAACAAAATCAGACAGTGCTAAAGACTGATGTGTCAATGTGCCAACGTTCAGCACATCTGTTCTGGGCTATAGAGAAACCTAGCCTAGAAGGGGACGAAAAAGTTGTTGTGGTAGGGAGGGCTAGGAAGGATATTCTACTGAGGGATTATGAGCATTTTGAGACTAAATTAAAAAACAGAACCACAAAGTTTATAATCTCAGTATTACTGTCTGAACCAATCTTTGAGCTGAATACTTACTACTCTAATCTAATGTCAATCTAAAATTGACATACAGCTCAAAGATTGGTGTGGGAGAAGTCAGCTGTGATTCATGGGGCACAAACACTGGTACTTGGGAAAGAGAAAGCCATTCTGTTGGAAAAGGCTTCATTTTAACCATGTTAGGGCCAGGTTCCTTGCAAATCATATATCTCACTAGGGTTGTAGATTGGGCTTTAAAGTAAGTAGTGGTTGGAGGATGGTTCAACTGAAGAGCTGAAAAATAATAAAACAAATCAAGCGAGCAGGGGTGCAGGTTAATGAAGAACTGAACAATAACTAAAGTATGACAGGAAGGGGTAAAACACATCTGAAGAATCCAGCTGAAATTAGAACCAGAATAAGTCATAACAGTTAAAAAGTCAAAGCTCTGAATACAGTCAGCACTTGTCTTAAGATAGATGAGTTGTTGGCAAAAATACCCATAAATGAATTTGACTTGATAGCTATTACAGAGACATGGTTGCATGGTGACCAGTACTGGGAACTCAACATTCAAGGGTATTTGACATTTTGGAAAAGTAGGCAAAGTGGAAAGGGAGGTGGGGTCGCTTGGATAATAAAGGACAGTGTCAATGCAGTAGTGAATAGTGATAGAGATGCCATAGAGCATGATGTGGAATCAACTTGGGAGAAATAAGGAATAATAAGGGTAAGAAGTCTTGGGTAGGAGTCATCTATAGGCCCTGAAGAGTAGCCTCACTATAGAAAGTATAAATTGGGAAATAATGGAAGCATGTAAGAAGGACACCACAATTGTCATGCATAATACTGACTGGGCAAATCAGATGGGCTAAGTTGATATGGAATTTGTAGAGTGCATAGGGATTGTTCTCAAACAGTACGTTGTATAACATACCTGGGTACAGGCTATTTTAGATTCAGTAATGTGGAATGAGGCAAGATTAATAAAAGTTCGAGAAGTTAAAACTTCTCAACGAGTTGGCAATCTCAATATATGTGAGAAGAAAGAGGGAGAGTACCTTGGTTCTCAAACCAGTGTCCTCAATCAAAATAAGGGCGATTGCAGAAGTATGAAGAATGCATGGTCTAAAGTGAGCTGGGAAATAGACTAAACAGAATGTCAGCAGATGAGTAGCAGCAGCCATTTAAACAAATATTTTATAATGCTCAGTAAAAAACTATTCTAGTCAAAAAGAAGTTGATGAGAAGGATAAACTATCTACAGTTAACAAAGGCAGTTAAGAAGACTATCAGATACAAAACTAAGGCATACAAGCAGCAAAGACTAGTGGTAAGCCAAAGGATTGGGACTTTCTTTTAAAACAAACTGTGAATGATTAAAAGTCTAGAGAAAATTGATTATGGAAGCAAACTGGCAAGAAATATAAAAACAAACAGCATATGGTTCTAAAGAAATATAAAGAGAGTGCAGCTAAAGTAAGTATCGGACCTTTGGAGAATGCAACTGGGGAATTCACACTGCAGAGCAGGCAAGTAACTTAAACAAATATTTGCATCCTCAATGATGGAGGACACTATGAACATTCCGAAGATATTAGTTAAAATCCTATAACAGTCACAAGGGACAACGTATTTAACAAACTAATGAACCTGAAGGCAGACAGGTCAACAGGACTCAATGACTTACATCCAAGTGTTTTAATAGAAGTGGGTGCAGAGATGGTGTGGGCATTGGCTAAAAGATTCCATGAGAATTACAGTGGAATGAAAAATTGCAAATGTGAATCCTTGTTTAAGGAGGGAATGAGACAGAAAACAGGAAATGATTGACATATGTTCAGCTAACTAGCCTTCGAGATAATGATAGAATCCATTATTAAGCAAGAAATAGTAGAACATTTAGAAAAGCTTAAGACAATCCAACAGAGTCAACATAGTTTAATGAACAAGAAATCACATTTGGCCAATTTGCTAGAATTCTTTGAGGATATAATAAGCAGAGTTCATAAATGGGAACTATTAAATGTAGAATGCATGTGATAAGATGCCACATAAAGCATTTATGCACAAGATAGGGCGTGTTGGGTGTATTGTATTAGCATGGATTGAGGATTGGTTGATACACAGAAGATAGATTCATTGGTCTTTTTCAGGTTGGAAAGACATAACCTTTGGAGGACCACAAGGACCTCTCTTATTACTTACTTATATTAATGACATGGAAGAGGGATCAATGTATCGAAATTTATGGATTATACAAGGATTGATGGTAGGGCATGTGGTGATAAGGGCTAAAGTAATCTGCAAAGGAATATAGATAATTGAGAGGGAGGGAAATATTTGGCAGATCAAGTTTAATTTAGGCAAGTATGAAGTTATGCACTTTGTTAGGTAGAATCAACAGGCAGATGATTATTTAAATGGTGACCAACTCCAAAATGAGTGTGCTTTTGTATGAAACAAACGGTTAGCCTGCAGGTGCAGCTAGTAAGTAGGGTGGCTCTGTTAGTACAAGAGTGAATTAGCAAGAAATAATCTTGGATTGGATCAAGCAGAGGAGGTAAGCTCATTTCCACAAGCTTTTATCGCTTATCTCAAATTGCTCAGAGGGCAGTTAAGTGTCAACCACACTGCTATGGATCTGGAGTCACATGTAGACCAGCCCAGGTAAGTATAGCTGTTTCCCTCCCTGAAGAGCTTCAGTGAACTAGATGGGTTTTTAATCTGAGAAATGACAACGTATTCATTGTTATCATTAGACTCTAATTCCAGATTTTTATTGAATTCAAATTTCATCATCAGGACTTATACACTTATAGGTAAGGTTCTAGGGAGTGTTGCTGAACAAAGAGACCTTGGAGTGGAGATTCACAGTTCCTTGAAAGTAGAGTCAAAGATAGACAGGGTAGTGAAGGCGGTGTTTGGTATACTTGCCTTTCTTGATCTGTTCATTGAGTATGGCAGTTGGGAGGTCATGTTGCAGCTGTATAGGACATTGGTTAGGCCACTATTGAGATACTGCATGCAGTTCTGGTCTCCCTGCTATAGGAAGAATTTTGTGAAACTTGAAAGGGTTCAGAAAAGATTTACAAGAATGTTGCCAGGATTTGAGCTACAGGGAGAGGCTGAACAGTCTGGGGCTGTTTTCCCTGGAGCATCGGAGGCTGAGGGGAGACCTTATAGGAGGTTTATAAAATCATGAGGGGCATGGATAGGGTAAATAGACAAAGTCGATTCCCCAGGGTAGGGGAGTCCAAAACTAGCAGGCATAGGTTTAAGGTGAGAGGGGAAGGATTTAAAGGGGACCTAAGGGGCAACCTTTTCATGCAGAGTCTGGTGCGTGTGTAGAATGAGCTGCCAGAGGAAGTGGTCGAAGCTGGTACAATTAAAACATTTCAAAGGAATCTGGATGGGTGCATGAATAGGAAGGGTTTAGAGGGATATGGGCCAAATGGGATTAGATTACGTTAGGGTAGCTGGTCAGCATAGACAAGTTGGACCAAAGACTCTGTTTCCATGCTATACAGCTCTATGACTATCTGCTGTGGCAGGATTTGAAGGCAGGTCCCCCAAACATTACCTGTATCTCTGGAGTAACAATCCAACAATAATACCACTAGGCAATTGCCTCCAGCCAAAATAGTAGAACAGAGAATAAATAAAGGCGATAATAAGGGTAATTACAGACACGTTAAAGTATATTAATCATGGGTAACTTTAATCTTCATGTGGATTGGGAAAATGAAACTGAGTGTATTTGGGACAGTTTACTACAATGATATTATGTGGATCCAACCAGGAACAAAGCTATTTTGGATCTGATGATGTGTAATGAGGCAAGTTTAATAAATTATCTGGAAGTAAAATTTCCCCTGCACGACATGATAGAATATCCAATTAAATTTGAGAGCAAGAAATTTTAGTCAGAAATAACTGTGTTAAACTTTAAGGGTAAGTACAAAGGAATGAAAAAAAAGAGTTGGCTGGAGTGGACTGGGAAAAGGAGTTTATCAGAAAAGACAGTTAACAAATAATAACTGAAATTTTTGAAAATAGTTCATGACTCAGAAAAGAAATATCCCCATGAACAAGGATTCTGCTCTAGGAGAATCACATGTGGGTATGAGAAAATTATTATCAAGGAAGTTAACAATAAAATAAAGTACAAAATATGACAATAATTAGTGGCAAGTCAGAGGATTTGGCAAGTTTGATAAAAAGGTGACAAAATCTGACCCCAACAAAAAGTAAAGATAGCTAAAATAAACTTAGCAGGTAAACTAGCAATAGTATAAAAATGGGCAGAAATAGCTTCTTTAAACACAAAAATAAAGAGAGATGCCAAAATGAGAATTTGCCTCCGAGGGGCTCAGGAAGTAATAATGGGGAAGCAGGAAATGGTAGAGCACTTAAATAAATATTTTGCATAAGGCTTCATGGTAGAATCCACTAATAGTATTCCAATAGTATGAAATAATCTCAAACAAAAAAGGGGCAGAAGAATTCAATGAAAATAAATGTCATAAGAGAACAAGTAGTAGGGTAACTAATGGGGTGAAAGGCTGGTAGGTACCCTGGACATGATGAGTTGAGATAGTGGATGCACGAGTCATAATGGAAACATGGAAAATAGGCTCTTCAAAGGCTGCTCCATCATTCAGTATGATTGTGGCTGATCATCCAACTCAGTACCCTCCTCCTGCTTTTTCCCCATACCTTTTACTCCCTAAGGGCTATATCAACTCCTTTTTGAAAACATTCAATATTTTGACTTACTTTCTATGGCAGAGAATTCCATTGGTTTGCCACTCTCTGGGGGAAGAAAGTTCTCCTCATCTTAGTCCTAAATGGCCTACCCTGTTTCCTTAGACTATGGACCCTGGTTCAGGACTTCCTGGTCATCATCCCTTTGAGTCTAGCTTGAAATCTGAAGCTTTCTATGAGACCTTTGCTCATTTAAAGTCCAGTTTCCAATCTCTCTTCAGCCAGTCATTTAAGAATGCCATTTCAGAAATCAGTCTGGTAAATCTTTGTTGCGCTTCTCTTCATCACCAGAACATCCTTTCTTTGTTAAGGTCAGATAAAAAGAAACTCTAATAGTGGAGTTCCACAGGGATAGCCAAGTTTGCAAACAATGACAAAAGACAAATGGGAAGGTAAGTGGTGCGGATGATAAAGGGTCTACAGAAGAATATAAACAGGTTAAGAAAGTGGGCAAAAATTTGGCAGAATGAATATTATGTGGAAAAATGGGAGTTTCCACATAAAAAGGGTGAAGCAGCTGAATATTTTTAAATGGAGAAAGACAGCAGAAAGTTGCAGTGCAGAGGGATTTTGGAGTCCCTGTGCACGAATCACAAAAATCTAGTATACATGGCAGCAAGTAATAGGGAAGACAAAGGGAATGCTGACCTTTATTTCAAAGGGAATAGAGTATAAAAACAGGGAAGTTTTGGTAAAACTATATGAAGTGAGTCCAGAACTGGAATAGAGTGAACAGTTTTGGAGCCCTTATCTAAGGAAAGATACACTGGCATTGGAGGCAATCCAGGAAAAGTTCATAGAACATAGAAAAGTACAGCACAGAACAGGCCCTTGGGTCCACGATGTTGTGCCGAGACTTCATCCTAATGTAAAATATAGTAACTTAACCTACGCACCCTTCAACTCACTGCTATCCATGTGCATGTCCAGCAGTCACTTAAATGTCCACAGTGACTTCACTTCCACCACCACAGCTGGCAACGCATTCCATGCATTCAAACTCTCTCAGCTGATTTTGAGTACGGAGGGACTGCCTTATGAGGAGAGGTAGAGTAGGTTGGTCTTGCACCCAGTGAAGTTAATAAGAATGGTAGGCAGTGTTATTGAAAATAAGATACGTAAATAGTCTGACAGTGTGCTGAATGGTTGTCTCCCATGGGAGAGTCTCAGACCAGAGGACATAATCTTAGAATCAGGGGCTGCCCATTTGAGACAGAGATTCTTCTCTCAGAGATTAACGAATCTGTGACTTTCCTTACCGCAGACAGCTGTTTAGGCTGGATCATTAAGTATATTCAAAGCTGAGACAGATTTTTAAAGTGATACAAGGTGTCAATAACAGTGCTACTATTCCCGGAATGCCTGGGCCACTCAGCTCCCAACTTCATTACTGCGTTGCTTCAAATATGAATTCCACGGTGGGGTGAGAGTGACAGCCTTTGATATCAAGGCTGCATTTCACAGAGCATGGCATCAAGAAGTCCCAGTAAAACTGGAATAAATGGGAATCCGGGGCAAACTCTCCAGTGGTTGTAGTCATACCCATCACACAAGATGGTTGTGGTTGTTCGAGGTCAGTCATAATAATCAGCTCCAGGACATCTCTGCCGGAGTTCCTCAGGGTAGTGTCGTAGGCCCAGCCAGGTGCTTCATCAATGACCTTCCCTCCATCGTAAGGACAGAAGTGGGGATGCTCCCTAATGATTACACAATGCTCAGCACCATTTGCACCTCTTCAGACACTAGACCTGGGCAATTTCCAGGTTTGGGCTGACAAGTGGCAAGTAGCATTCACACCACAGAAATGCCAGGCAATGACCATTTCTAATAAAGAGACAATCACTGGATTCCCCTGGGGGAAGAGGTTACCATGGACAGAAGCTCAACTGGACTTAGTGGATAAACACAGTGGCTACAAGAGCAGGTGAGAGACTAGGAATACTGTGGCGAGTAACTCACCTTCTGACTCCCAAAGGCTGTCCATCATCTACAAGGCAAATGTCAGGAGCTTCATGGAATACATTCCTAGATGAGTGCAACTCCAACAACAAGTTTGACACCATCCAGGACAAAGCAGCCCACTTGATTGGCACCACGTCCACAAACATCCACTCACTTCACCACCAACACTCAGCAGCAGCAGTGTGCGAGATCTACAAGATGCACTGCAGAAATTTGCCAAAGATTTGCTAGAAATTTTCTAGAAAGTACCTTCTAGACCCGCAGCCACTTCAGTCTAGAAAGACAAGGACAGCAGATAGATGGAAACAGCACCACCTGCAAGTTCACCTCCAAGCGACTCATCATCCGGACTAGAAAATATATTGCTACTTACTGTCGCTGGGTCAAAATCGTGGAATCCCTTTCATAACACCATTGTGGGTCAACCTGTAGCACATGGACTGCAGTGATTCATGGTGGCAGCTCATGACCACCTTCAAAGGGAACAAAGGATGGGCAATAAATGTTGGCCAGCCAACAATAGCCACTTCCCATGAGTACATGTGAAAAAATAGGGAATCAAGAGTTATACAGATAAGACAGGAAAGTGGAATTAAGAATTATCGGATCAGCCATGATCTCACTGAAAGGGAGAACAGACTTGATTGGTGGAATGGCCTACTTCTGTTCCTTTGTTTTATGGTTTTATAGTCTTTAGGCGCTTAGAGTCATAGAGCTACACAGACCCTTTGGTCCATTTCATCCACGCCAACCAGATATCCTAAATTAATCTACTCCCATTTGCCAACATTTGACTCAGATCGCTCCAAACCCTTCCTATGCCTTTTAAACAGTGGCTCAGTGGTTAGCACTGCAGCCTCACAGTGCCAGGGACCCAGGTTCGATTCCAGCCTCGGGCGACTGTCCGTGTGGAGTTTGTACATTCTCCCAGTGTCTGCGTGGGTTTCCTCCGGATGCTTGGGTTTCCTCTCAGTCCACAGATGTATAGGTCAGATAGATTGGCCATGCTAAATTGCCCATAGTGTTAGGTGCATTAGTCAGAGGGAAATGGGTCTGGGTGGGTTACTCTTCAGAGGGTCGGTGTGGACTTGTTGGGCCAAAGGGTCTGTTTCCACACTGTAGGGAATCTAATCTAAATGCTGTCATTGTACCAGCCTCCACCACTTCCTCTAGCACTTGGATGCCTTTTGCTTAACAAATGGGAGCAATAAATATTTATGATGTGAATGGTGTTAGAATTTTCAATACATAAATGGCAAAAGTTTTATCATTGCCTGTAGGAATTTCTGTCTGTAAACCCATGAGAAAGGACAACACAGAGGCAATGTTCAACTACCAGTTACAGCATGCAACAAAGCATTTTCAATTGAATGTACTTAGGTGCCTGCAACCACCTCTTACTGACTGAGCTTACAAAGATATGACCTTTACTCCATCAAAAGAGATCGGTGATGTCAAAGTAGCACTGTAAGCACACTGTAAATATCACAGTTCCCTGGTTTCCTAACACCAGGATTTACAATGTCAGCATCATTAGTTTCAGGTTCAAGTGATCTACACGCTCCCCACACCACTGTTCAGAACCAGCTAGCCCAAAACTGATATTTAAATCTGTGGTAATTATGCAAATACCCCCCTTAGTATGTAATGGGGGATTCCCAGTGTACTGTTGCTATCGACACCAACCTATATAGGGACTGTCCAGATATGGGCACCTCTGCATAAAGTAGTGTTGTTGCTGGCAGTAGTTAAAAGGTCTAAACACTCGAATCTTTACAAGAGTTTTCTGCTAAGCTGCTGTCCAGGACAGAGTCAGTTCCTGACAGTGAATACATTGAATGCTTTTGACTGCTGCATTCTAGTTTCTCCTGTTCTCAGATAAAGTGCCAAAGTTGGAAGTAACGTGCCACGTGATTTGCACTGGCCAAAATGAGTACTCAAATTCATCACTTCCTCATGTTCAGCTATCTTTTCATAATCATTCCAGAAACATGGAGTGGAATTTGGTCTCTGTCCATTTTCAATTCTAGACTGGGGCAGCTTATATTTGTCTCAGAGACACCATTAGGTACATTAGGTCGTGGGACTTATCCAGATAATGTTGGTGAGCTACGTCTGCATTCAGCTATCAACAGCTCACCTATTTGTTTCACTGAAGGTTGTCATCACATTCGCTCAGGAAAGAGTTGAGGAAGGCAGGGCTACAAGCATGAATTAGAAGCAGGATTGGAGCATTTGAGCTCCTCAAACCTGTCAAAGTTTATGAAATATAATCTGCCTCATAATAATGATCAGTAATAAATATCTGTCAGGTCTGACAAACTTTATCAAGTTGATCCTATTAGGTAGGTTCTGGTAAATTGAAGTAATCGGTTTCTCAATTTTCTGGTTTATCCGACTCCTTTTACAGTGCTGAGTTTGGATCAGACTTCATATTTCAGAAAGCAGTTGAATTCAAATCATTGGAAGTTTTCAAAGAGGGATTAGATATAGCTCTTAGGTCTAAAGTGATCAGAGGATATAGGAAGAAGTCAGGAACAAGATACTAAATTGGATGATCAGGCATCATCGTATTGAGTGGAAGAGCAGACTTGAAGAACCAAATTGCCTACTACTCCTGCTCCTATTTTCTAGGTTTCTATATCCTATTTCAACCTGTAACATCAACCAACTCCATTATTTCCTCCATTTATCTACCTTTGAGAGTCACCAGCCAGTAACCTAAATCTTAATTCCTGTTTAACAGGATAGATGCAGATAGTTACTTGCCCCTGAGAGTTAGGGTCAATCAGAATGAACAAATTGCTTGAAGTTACATGCAGTTGAGCAAATGTCACATTTTGACTTCAATCTTGGAATGCTGCTGATTTATGATGATTGGTAACTGAATATTGGAGTTATTAAGGAGAAATTATTGAACACTTTGGTGATATAAAACACATAGCCCTTTGGGCAGCCCAGTGGCTAGCACTGCTGCCTCTCAGTACCAGGGACCCAGTGGAGTTTATACATTTTGCCTGTGTCTGCATGGGTTCTTCCAACCATCCACAGCTGTGCAGAAGAGGTGGATTGGCCATTGGAAATGCAGGATTTCAGGGATAGGGTAGGGGGATGGATCTAGTTAGGATGCTAGTCAGAGGATTGGTGAAGACTCAATGGGCCAAACGGCCTGCTTCCAAACTGTACAGATTCTACAATTCTATGATTGCTGGCAACAGTTCATCTCTCCTTTTCTTTCGAAATTACAGGCAAAATCTCTGTTTCAGCAAATGTTCATTAATGACCATTCAATTCGGTGTGAATACACACAAAATGATTGTGGATGAATTAGAAACAAACCATGATTCTGCAAGGGTGTTGCATGCAACTTTAAGGGTTAGAACAGGAAGCAGCATGTTACAGCTGAGGCTTGACTGAGGAAAGCCCCTTCTTATTGTTTGTGAATAGAGCAACTGACACTTTATTAAAAATACAGGATTCATCTTTCTCTAACTGGTTAGGTATAAAGCAGAGGAAAGTTCAAACTAGATATATTCCCAAATTACTAGATACAAGTTCTCATCTGAATACATAACATTGCATTGTGAAAGGCTTCGAAGGCTGGATTAACAAACAAACTATTTTTCACAAAATAGGTCAAAATCTATCAGAAAATATGTCCCAGCATTCTACTTATTTACAACTTCCACTAATGTACAGCAAGTAACAATAACAGTTTAAACAGATTGCAGCAGTTTTTCAACAAGCATAAACATTCAACCTTCAAGTTTTCCTTGTCTCAGTATATCAGGCAGACTATGGCCTATTATGATCACTATAATAACTTTTATTACACAGCAGTGTCTTTCATTGTGTGGACCTTCATGCAAAAGTAGTTTTTTTGTATTAATAAACTCAATTTAAATGAGGTTGACTATCAATTTTTGGCAATAGTTAACACAATTGAGCAAAAGGTGAGATTTTATTTACATACTGCCATTACTACAACGTACAACCTTTGAAGATTACAATCATATAGTCATAGAGATGTACAGCATGGAAACAGACCCTTCGGTCCAACCCGTCCATGCCGACCAGATATCCCAACCCAACCTAGTCCTACCTGCCAGCACCCGGCCCATATCCATCCAAACCCTTCCTATTCATATACCCATCAAAATGCGTCTTAAAATGTTGCAATTGTACCAGCCTCCACCACTTCCTCTGGCAGCTCATTCCATACACGTACCACCCTCTGTGTGAAAATGTTGCCCCTTAGGTCCCTTTTATATCTTTCCCCTCTCACCCTAAACCTATGCCCCCTAGATCTGGACTCCCCGACCCCATGGAAAAAAACTTTGTCTATTTATCCTATCCATGCCCCTCAATTTTGTAAACCTTCATAAGATCACCCCTCAGCCTCTGACGCTCCAGGAAAAACAGCTTCTCCCTGTAGCTCAGATCCTCCAACCCTGGCAACATTCTTGTAAATCTTTCCTGAACCCTTTCAAGTTTCACAACATCTTTCCGATAGGAAGGAGACCAGAATTGCATGCAATATTCCAACAGTGGCCTAACCAATATCCTGTACAGCTGCAACATGACCTCCCAACTCTTGTACTCAATGCTCTAATAAAGGAAAGCATACCAAATGCCTTCTTCACTATCCTATCTACCTGTGACTCCACTTTCAAGGAGCTATGAACCTGCACTCCAAGGTCTCTTTGTTCAGCAACACTCCCTAGGACTTTAAAATGTATAAGTCCTGCTAAGATTTGCTTTCCCAAAATGCAGCACCTCACGTCTATCTGAATTAAACTCCACCTGCCACTTCTCAGCCCATTGGCCCATCTGGTCCAGATCCTGCTGTAATCTGAGGAAACCCTCTTCACTGTCCATTACACCTCCAACTTTGGTGTCATCTGCAAACTTACTAACTGTACCTCTTAGGCTCGCATCCAAATCATTTATGCAAGTGACAAAAAGTAGAGGGCCGAGCACCAATCCTTGTGGCACTCCACTGGTCACAGGCCTCCAGTCTGAAAAACAACCCTCCACCACTACCCTCTGGCTTCTACCTTTGAGCCAGTTCTGTATCCAAATGGCTAGTTCTCCCTGTATTCCATGAGATCTAACCTTGCTAATCAGTCTCCCATGGGGAACCTTGGCGAACACCTTACTGAAGTCCATATAGATCACATCTACTACTCTGCCCTCAATCTTCTTTGTTACTTCTTCAAAAAACTCAATCAAGTTTGTGAGACAGGATTTCCCACACACAAAGCCATGTTGACTATCCCGAATCAGTCCTTGCCTTTCCAAATACATGTATATCCTGTCCCTCAGGATTCCCTCCAGCAACTTGCCCACCACAGAGGTCAGGCTCACCGGTCTATAGTTCCCTAGCTTGTCTTTACCGCTCTTAAACAGTGGCACCACGTTTGTCATCCTCCAGTCTTCTGTCACCTCACCGGTAACTATCGATACAAATATCTCTAGCTTCCCACAGAATTCTCGGGTACACCTGATCAGGTCCTGGGGATTTATCCACCTTTAACGTTTCAAGATATCTAGCACTTCCTCCTCTGTAATCTGGACATTTGCAAGATGTCACCATCTATTTCCCTACAGTCTATATCTTCCATATCCTTTTCCACAGTAAATATTGATGCAAAATATTCATTTAGTATCTCCCCCATTTTCTGTGGCTCCACACAAAGGCTGCCTTGCTGATCTTTGAGGGGCCCTATTCTCTCCCTCGTTACCCTTTTGTCCTTAATATATTTGTAAAAACCATTTGGATTCATTGAAGTATTATTTTTAAATTTAGGTTTATAAAATTAAATCTTACAGCAAACAAGAGTGCAACTTGTAATACATACTGGAAAGGTAAAGCTAACAACTTGGTTTTCTCTACAGCTATATTATTATCTCCGCCAAAAAGATTAAGATGCTCAAACAGGCCACTGTAATTTTTTTGTTGTTTATCAGGAGAAATTTAGCAGTTATCTTTAACCAACTGTTATGTTTGATAACACCAAGCTCTGTTTATCTTTTTACATTTCTGACGGTTGAACTCTGCAAAGTCGAGAGCGTGGAGTCAAGTGGGACAAAGGAAGAGTGGTAGAATTGTGATGTTACTGGACTAGCAACTCAGAGGTGCAAGTTATTTCACCATGGCAGCTGAGGAATTTAACGATCATAAAAGCTTGGAATGTTGTAAAAACCTAAATAGCTCACTGATGTCTTTCATAGGCAGAAATCTGCTTTGTTTATCTGGTCTGTTTTAAATTTGACTCCAGACCAACAATGTGTGAACTTCTTAAGTAGCCTTTGAAATGCCTCCTCAAACCATTCACTTGTAGCAAATCATTACAAAAATGCTGAGTAGTATAAAACATCAACAGCACCTAGAAATGACAAAGGGACATCTGCAAGTTTCTCTTTGTTAACATCAGGAGACCTGTGCTAAAACTGGGAGAGTCAAGAATCAGCCTGGTATACCTTCATGGAATCATACTTTACAGCCAATATCCCTGTGACATGTTCTCCCACAAATACTAGGTAATCATCTCGTGCTGACATCTAACAATATTACCATCCTCAAATATCCCACTAACCATCTCCTGAGGATTACTGTTGACCAGACATGAATTGAACCAAGCCATATAAATATTGTGGCAATAAAAAGTCAGCAGAAATTCGACCATGAATAGCTCACCTTCTGACTCTCAGACTATCCATCATTGACGAAACACATCAAGAGTGCTATTGAACACATTCCATTTGCCTAAATAACTGCAGCTCACATTACACTCTGGAAGCTAAACAGCATCCAAAACAGCCTATCTAATCACTAATCCATTCACTGCTTACAAGCTGCACAAAAGCAACTTATAACATTCCTCCACAGGCATCTTCCAAACGTATACCTTCCAATAGCAAGAAGGAAAAAATGCAATATTGCATGGGACCACCAACTGCACACTCCCCTCCAGACACCATCGAGACTTGGACCTATATTGCTATTCCTTCACTGTTGCTGGGTCAAAAGCCAAGTCCTCCTTCAGGTGTACATGTTCCACACAAATGACAATGGTTCAGTAAGGAAGGTCACCATCTTCAATTAAAACATACAGAAATTGAATGGCCTGGACAAAGATGATGTTTGGAAGATGTTTCTATTGGTAGGAGAGACTAGGACCCAAGGGAAAACCTTTTTGAATGGGGATAAGGAGAAATTTCTTTAGCCGAAGAGTGGTGAATCTATGGAATTCACTGTCACAGAAGGTTGGTGAGGCCAGATCCTTGAGTATAGTTAAGACTGAGATAGATAGATTCTGGAGTATCAAGGATTATGGAGAGAAAGCAGGAGAATGGGGTTGAGACACTTATCAACTATGATTGAATGGCCGAGCAAACTCGATGTGTTGAATGGCCTAATTTCTGCTCCTATGCCTTACGGTCTAACATGCCTGAATTGTGTTTAATTCAGTCAATTAAAATCTAATGTGTTAGACATACAATTGGGCCCTATTGTGGTGCAGTGGTGATGTCCCTACCCTTGGAATGGGAGGCATAGGTTCAAGTCCCATTTGCTCCAGACACGTTATAATATCTTCAAACAGGTTGATTAGGAAAAATTGGATAATTAATAAAACGTCCTGAGATTTCTTTAAAGAATTGAAAACAAGTGAACTGCAGCTAGCACATCTTTGTGACAATTTGAAAACATTGAATTTACCATTGCCTCTTCTGTGCAAAGTGGCAGGAATTGAGTACATTCAGGAAAATGGAGAGACTGGACAGAACAGAAAACAACATGTACTCATTTGAGTTGTGTTGGGAGTGGGGGGGGGGGGGGAAATATACTGAATGCAGTGCCAGGTTTGGTCTTTGCCATACTTCTGTTTCTAACCCACAGAAGTGACTAATTGAAACTTAGCACCAAGTGGTCAAATTTACAAATCAGGCAAAATATTTTTAGGCCATTGAAATCACAAAAGGTTTTCACAGAACATAGAATGGCAGAAAAAAAGACATATGCTAGCAGCCCTGTGGTGCAGTGGTTGTGTCCCTACCTCCAAGCTTCAAGTCCTGGCTTCAAGTCCCAATTGCTCCAAAGGTGTGTCATAATATGTCTGGACAGGTTGAGTAAAAATATCTAAGGACATATCCTTTTGTGGCACATTGTCCTTCTCTTTGAGCCCAGCAGCTCAAGTTCAAGTCTCAATTGTCCCAAAAGGTATATCATAACATATCGGAACAGGCTGATTTGATTTTGATCGAGGGAAGTTTCCCAGTTGCGAGATAACACTTCTGGGTTGAAAGAGAAAAAAAAAAGTCACATCCCGTGCTCTCAATGCCTTTTGAGAGAAAGGTAGGCACCACAGAGATACAGTGCTTTATTTGCCCCCTCCAACTCCATTTTGATTTAGTCCCTTCCCGTGCTCTGTATCCTACCTATCACCTTACCATTGATGTTTTCCATTGCCCATAATGGACCTTGCTTGTAAATATTTTATTGACTACATGAATGATTACTAGTGGTAGCTAAAAAAAAGGGTCATAGTAATTTTGGTGGTGGGCATGTCATTCAGTCACATGTGCTAACAGTTCTGAACTTTAACCCCCCCCTTCGCCCCATGTGTTATGCTCTGCATTGCTTGCTTCTAAATATTTAATTAGCTACAGGGGTGATTACTGGTGGTGGTTAGAGGTTTTTTTAAAAAAGGCAGTCACAGCAATTTGGTGCTGGGGAAGTTGCTTGAATGATAACATGTAGAAAAAAGCAGAGATGGAGAAAGCAATACAAGTGGGCACTGCAGGAGTTTTAGTGCTTTGTTTGCTGTTCGTTACAATTTGATTTAGTCCCTTCACACTCTCTCCCTTTCCAACTGTCACTTTGATGGTTTGCAGTGCCCATAATTGGCTACACAGGTAAATTTACTGGTAGTTAATAATTAGAAACAAAACAAAGTCTGTGTTTTGGTGGTGGGAAAGCTGTAAATTTATTGCAACATCACTTCTCTATGTTTAAAAAAAAATTTAGAGTAGCAGCCTTGTGGTGCAATGACAGCATCCCTATCTTTGAGACAGGAGACCTGGGCACAAGTCTCACCTGCTTT
The DNA here is from genome assembly GCF_047496795.1 of Chiloscyllium punctatum. Taxonomy (NCBI): domain Eukaryota; kingdom Metazoa; phylum Chordata; class Chondrichthyes; order Orectolobiformes; family Hemiscylliidae; genus Chiloscyllium; species Chiloscyllium punctatum. The sequence goes on along the minus strand of NC_092742.1, from coordinate 45,250,992 downwards.
AAAGATGTGCAATGATAACTCTGAATAGGTTGACCAGAAAAAGAAAGAAAGCAGTCCCAAGGACTCTTGTGGTACAATGATAATGTACCTAGCTATCTCTGGGTTACAGAGGTCTGGGTTCAAGTCCCACCTGCTCCAGAGGTGTAGTAACATTTCTGAACAGGCTGATCTTGGGGAGGAAAAAAAATGAGAGCGCCACAGAAAAGTCAGTGATTTGGTGGATGGAAAGCCATTCAGTTGTGAGATATGGCAGGGTGGGGCGAAATAAAGTGAGCAGTGGCTTGATTTTGGTGTATAGTCATAAATAATAAAGAATATAAAACAGTGCAGCACAGTAACAGGACCTTCTTTCAACTATGATGCCATTGTAAACTAACCCCATTTGCCTGCACATTCTCCATATCCCTCTATTCCCTGCCTGTTTGTGTATGTCTAAATGCCTCTTAAACGTAACTGCTTCTGTCACCTCCCCTGATAGCACGTTCCAGACACGTACCACTGTGTAATAATCCTGCCTTGTACATCTGTCTCCTTTAAACTTTCCACTGCTCACCTTAAACCTATACCGCTAGTGACTTTGCCACCTGGGAAATATTTCCAACTATCCACATCTCTCAAATTTTGTATATTTTTCTCAGGTCACCCTTCAGCTTCCAATTTTCTTGCAGAACAAAAAAATCCATAGCTCTCCTCATAGCTAATTCACTCCCAATCTCAGCAACATCCTGATAAATCTATTTTGTACCCTCTTCAAAGCCTTCACATCCTTTCTATTGTGTATGCTGTTCTGGTCACTACAATTCCAAAACTTGCCTGAAGTTTTGAACAGCTGCAACATAACTCGCCAATTTTTATAATCATTGCCCTGATAGATGAAGACAAGCATGCTGTACCTTTCCCACCTTGTTCCATTTGATGTTCCTTTCCAGTTGGGCTCCCTGAGTTAGTACACTTCCAAAGGAAGGGCATGCTATCCAAACCATGGTGCTACAAGAGGAAACTCTATCATCAGAAGGGTTCAAAATTGGAGGTTGCAGCATTGAATAGGCTATTGGTACTTCAGATTTACTTGGAATTTATAGCTGACTAGATGAGTCCAAGGATTTTGAAGTGAGACTGGAAATGGAAGGGATGGCGGCCATAATCTTAGTTTTCCCTGGACTTGGGGTGATGCAGCACAGGAAAATTACACTGTTCAAAAAAATGTTAGATAAGCCCAGCAATTACAGTTTAATTTTCATGAAACCTCAAAAACAATAATTTGGGGCAAATGCATATTAATTAGGCAAAGCCAGCATTGATTTTTTTATTGAAGGAAATAATGCTTAACTAACTTGGATTTCTTTGAAACGGTGAGAGGTTTGATGAGGGTAATGTTTTTGATGTGGTATGCATAGATACAGTTCAATACAGTGCCACACAAACCTACTAGAAATGTTATGCTGCATGAAAGAGACATCAATTTTATCACATAACCATCTAATCTCAGGAAAAATACAAGTTACATTTATGCACTCTAACCCTTTAAGATCTAATCATTCTGATAAACCATTTTACTCCGAGAGTTGCACTCACAATACTGAGTACAGTGCTTATTCCACATGGATTCTGGTCCAATAAAAATCTGTAGAGCACAGTACATTTTTCCTTTTAATATTACAACTGCTTGGAGATAAAATCCTAACTGTATAAAATGGTTTTAAAAAAACTGAAAATTCTCAGATGTGTATATGGCACCTAAATCCTGTTGATATACTGCAGCCCCTAGGCACTTACCATCGGAAAATATTCTGCTCAGTCTTTCTCAGATTGATATGATAATGTAATTCATTAATTTCAAAAAGGCAAGACCATGGCCAATGAAGTTCAACCTGTCCAACCTTGTGTCTCAATCGGTAGTTAAAAACCTTTAAATATGATAAAAAGGGAACCACTACTTATTACATCCTATCAAATTCCTACACTGCAGAAAACAACTTCTATTTTCATGTAGATTTGGGGCAGATTAGCATAAATATCCAAGAGAAATACTTAATAGCGGATTGGGATAGTTTTCCTAGAATAGCACATTGTGGATCAAAGCATGGATTGAAACATTTTGGATCAGGTACAGTAAAAGATAGTGACCATAATGGTAGAATTTAGTATTCAGTTTGAGGAGGATACTTGGATCAGAAACAACTGTACTAATCTATAAGTATAGCTATTCAAGGAATGAGGCCAGAGCTCGGGTGGACTGGGGATGGAGTTTAGCAGCAAAGACAGTTGAGAAATAATGGCAGATATTTAAGAAAACAGTTCATGGTACATAGCAAGGATAGATTGCAATGAGAAAGATGGATTCTAACGAGGGGATAAGCTAGTCATGATTAATCAGGCAAGCCCAGGATAGCATCAAATTGGAAGAAAAAAATGTTTCAATGTGACAAAGATTTGTGATAAGCTAGAAGATTGTGCAAGTTTTAAAAATCAAAAGGATCAACAAGATTAACAGGGAGAGGACAAACTTTGCAAACAATATCAAAATGGACTGCAGGAAATTCTATATAAATATATATAAATAATAAAAAAAGAGGGGCTTCAAAGTTAACATAGGTGCCTTAGAGAACAAAGCTGAGGAATAAAGCAGAACTAGGAAAAGGTAGGGGTGCTTAATAAATAGTTTGCATAATCTTAATGGCAGAATACACTAACCATCCCAAAAAAATTAAATAGTCAAGTGACATAAGGAGAGGAAATAAATACAATAAGCAGAGGAAAATTGCTTGAGAAACTAATGGAGCTAAAGGCCAATTAATCCCTTGGACCTGATGAGATGCATCCTAGGATATTAAAGTAATAGTTACACAGAGATAGGAGATGTGCTGATTATAATCTTTGAAGAATCCTTGGCAATGGGAAAAGTCCCAGAGTATTGGAAAATTGCTAGTGTAACACCTTTATTTAAAATGGTAAGAATACAAAACAAGTTACAATGTTGCTTATTAGAAAATATTACAGTATAGAGGGGTAACCCAGCATTTATAAATACTAAATTATAATTTAATATGTACACATGAGCAGGTCATTCAGCCCTTTGAACCTGCTCCTTCATTCAATTAGATCATGGCTGATCTGTGGCCTAATTCCATACATTTGGCCCATAATACATTTACTTAACAAAGTAATTCTGATTAAAAATTAGTCATCGATTCTGCATCCACTGCTGTCTGTGTAAGAAAGTTCCAAACATCTACCACCCTGTGCGTGAAATGCTTCCTAACATCTCTCCTGAATGGTCTGCCATTAATTCTCCAACTACCGCAATTACTTTTAGAAACTCCAAATAATGAAAATAGCTTATCTATCCCATCCTTGCCTGTTAATATCGAATATTGAAGATTTTGGTCACATCAGTCCTTAACCATCTAAATTCTAGAGAGAACAGGCCTAAACTCTCCTCATAACCCCTTAAGTAAAGGTATCATTCTTGTAAATTTACATTGTATTCCCTCCAAGGCCAATATATCCTTCCTAGGATGTCATGCCCATATCTGTTCACAGTATTCCAACTGGAAACTAATCAGTGTTTTGTATAACTGCAACAAAATTTCTGCAACCTTGTAATTCATTACCTTAGGTTACTTTCTGCACTTGTTCATGATACTTTAAAAGATTTGTGCACCTGAACCCCAAAGACATCCACTGTATTTAACTTCATACCACCTAGAAAGTACCCTGATCTTGCAAAATGTTGGAAAAACCTATTGGGTTTACTAATATCCTTTGGGGAAGGAAACGGTCATCCATGCCTGGTCTGGTCGACATGGGACTCCAGACCCACAGCAAAGGGTTGAGACTCAACTGCCCTATTGGCAACTAGGAATGGGCAATAAATGCTGGCCTGGCCAGCAATGCCCATGCCCTGTGAATGGAAAAAAAACTCTTCTGTCCAAAATGGATAATGTCATGGTTGCTTAGACTGTACTTCACCTGCCAACATTTTGCCCATACATTTAGTATGAATTACAAAAGAATATCTACACTGTTTACAATTCTATCTTTGTGGCATCAGAAAATTTGGATAAACAACTTTCTATGCCATTATCCAAGTCATAATGACCAGAAACAACACAGATCCTTGTAGGACACCACTGGTCACATCCTGCCAATTTGAGTACCTACCCATTAGCCCTACTTTGTTGCCTGCCACTCCAATTTTGTAGACATTTTGATAATTTGCCCTCAATTCCATGGGCAATACTCTACCTTAGTTGAGTCTCTTGTGGGACTTCATCAAATATCTTCTCCAAATGCATATAAGCAACATCCAAAGTCATTATCTCGTCTACTACCTTATTCACCTCTCCAAAAAAAAAATCAGTGAGTTTAGTCAGGCATGACCCACCTGCCATGAATCCATGTTGGGTGCCCCTGATTTGCTGAAAATTTAATGTGCCCAATTACCTCACCCTTGATTGTAGACTTCAATTTCCCCAGCACAGAATTTTGGCCAACTGATCTGTAATTCCCAAGTTTTCCTCTTTTGCCCTTCTTAAGAGAAAGTGACATGCAATTTTCCAATTCAGAGGGATGACTCCTGTAGCTAGGAACTCAAAGATTATTCAGAACAACCTTGATTACCCTACCGAGATGATGGAGAGTATTTTGTTTGGACAATCCGAAATTTGGATAATTGACATTCAGATAACTGAGGTTGTTCTGTAATCAGGGCATGTACAATTTCTTTCCACCTTCCTTTAAAACTCTTGAACTGAAACCATCAGGTCTTAGGGATTTGTTACTTTTTCATTCCATTAATTTCCTCACTGGTAATGTTTTACTTATGTTAATTTAATTTAGGCCCTGTTCCCAATCCACTAATTTCCTTGGTACTTTCTACACATTATCCTCACTTAGAAAAACATAACCAGTCAGCATGGCTTCATGAAGGGGAAATTATACCTCGTCAAAATTTGAATATATCTTTCAGGTAACAAGCAGGCTGGATAAAGGCAAAATACTTGATGTACTTTATTTAGATTTTCAGAAGGCATTTGATCATGTACCACACATTAAGGCAAGAGTGGTGTTGTCGGGAGTATATTAGCATGGAGAGGGGACTGGCTAACAAATAGGACGAGTTGGGATAAGGAGGGAGCTTTCAGGACTGCAAGCTGTAAGTAGTGGAGTGACAGGAATCAGTGCTGAGCCACAATTATTTACGATATATATTAATGACTTGGTGAGGAGCTGAACATTTAAATTTAGAAAGATGTCAGAAATCTGCAGCACAGTGATTTTGGAATCTTTCTGCATGAATCACAAAAAGCTAGCATACAGTTCAGTAGATAAAAGGAAAGGTCAGAATGTCAGCCTTTATTTCAAAGAAATTGGAGTACAAAAATAGGAAGATCCCGGCAAAACTTGACAAGGCATTAGTCACACCACAGGTAAATACGATGAACAGTGTTGGCTTTCTTACTTAAAGGGAGTTATCCAGGTATTGAAGGCAGTCCAGTAAGGTTCCTTAGATAGATCCCAGGTGTGGAGGGACTGTCTTACAACGACAGGTTGTGAAGACTAAGCCTAATACGCATTTATAAGAATGAGAGATGATCTTACTGAATCATTACAAGCTTTTTTTGGGACTTAATAGATTGAGACCAGAGGATGACCTCTTCTTAGAATAAGGGGGTCAACCTATTCGAGAGAGAGATGAGAAATTTCTACTGAGAGTAGAAAATCTGCGGAATCTTTTACCATATAGAACTGTAAAGGCTGGGTCATAAAAGTGTATTCAAGGTGGAGATAAACAATTTTTTTTAAAAATCAAGGTCTCAAAGCAGTATGGGTGAAAAAGGTAGGAAAATGGACTTGAGGATTATCAGATCAGCCATGATCTCAATGAATTAAGAGCAGACTTGATGGTCTGAATGTAGGATTGGGCCGGCAACATCTCTTCCCATATTTTGAAAGACCAACACTTTCAACCTAGCTTGTATCTGGCCACAGTACAAACCACCCTTCTGAAATCCCTCAAGTTCCAAAATCCCATATGGTTCAGTCCCAACGTTTCCAATTTTGCAACATTAGAGGTGATACTCTTGACCACAGTTTTTGCCACATAGAAGTGCTTTGATTATTTAAATGTCTATTGAAGTAAAATGAAATAGAATTTCAATACTTGAAAGATTAATAGAAAGCCTCCTGGGTACAGTATTCCTACTAATAAAGTCAGGTGTTTCCATCATTTCAAACATGCATGAACACTTTAAGTTAGCTTTTCAGACTTTTTAAGAACAATTTATACACAAAGATATAACAAATCTGGTCTTATGAGACACTTTGTTTAAAACAATGGTTTATTTCTTTGTAATCATTCTTTTCATGTACTTTAGTTGGTTATTGAGTCAGAAAGAAAATAATCTAGAAAGAAGAAAACAACCATTTTAAGCTTACTTAGAATTAAACAGCCACTTAGATTTCAAATTTAAAAGTGAAACAAGTAACAGAACAAAAAACAATGCTGTCTTGTGGGGTGACCATTTGTTCCTCAAACGTCTCAGCACAGAAAGCATTCTAACACATTTTGCCCACATTAAGAAATGAACTTTTTCATGGTATTTTGAACAATTGCTTTTACTTTAGTGAAATTAGTAGGTGCTGTGCCCTGGTAATAGGTATTTTCATGACATGCAATGTAGAATTCAGTTTTGTTTAATGTGATTTGTAGCACAGCAATTGTCAAAGTACCTAACGTGTGTACTTTATGTGATTTTGTAATTTTGTTTTACTCCACAAAGTTATTTTAAGCAATTTCAAATGTAGATTTTGACCAATGTACCACTTGACATCAAATGTTTCATAATTGTTTCCCTCCCAAATAAAAACATGATCAGTTGGCTACTTGATATTTATGGTTATGATCACACAACACCAGGTTATAGTCCATCAGGTTTATTTGGAAGCACTAGCTTTCATTACCTGCTCCTTTATCAGGTGGTTATGGACTACAAGATCATAAGACGCAGGTTTATTTGGAAGCACTAGCTCTGAAAGCTACTGATTCCAAATAAACAAGTTGGACTATAATCTGGTGTTGAGATTTTTTAAACTGTGTACACCCCAGTCCAACACTGGCATCTCCAAATTATGGTTATGATCATTATATTACTGTTCCAATCTTTACAAGCACAAAGTTATGTCAGTATCTTACTATCATTTTTACAGTTTTAGTCTTAGAAAAATACAGGGATTTAATGTTGTTTCACTGTAGCAAAATTTGAGTGCATAGTGAGAAGTTACAAGTATAATTTTATACAAGGGGCACACAGTTTTCCCAGTTTTCTTTGTTCCTTTGCTGCTCTTTAATTTGCACCCCTTCCTCTTCATGGATGCAAAAGATACAATATGAAATAATAAAGTTTCTTAAAAATTTAAAGTATGCAGCGCAATATTCAAAGCAGTATTGTAATATTACCATTTCTCACTGTGGAACCCATGGTATATATGCTCAAAAACCTTAGAAATAATCACATAATTACCTCAGTTAAAATTAGCAGTAACAGGCATTAAAATATAAATCTGCAATATAAACACACTGACTTTTTTAAAAAAGAACATTATCCTATTGAGCACATCAAGAGGCTATATAAAAAAACATGCTCAATTGATTGCAAACTAAATCCTTACTTTTTTTTTGAAATTCTGACAAACATTACTACATATATCAGCAGCAACCCATAAAGCAAATTTAACAAACTTAATTTAGAAAATTCTAAATGCTGGGATATTACTCCCAGAAAGGACTAATAAAAGGTTTGAATTTCAGGTAAATATTGATGTAGAAATTGTAAACACCCATTCTTACATAGAAACATGCATAGACTCAAATGACTTTAATAAACGCAACGGGTCTGTATAGCATGTTGAGCTTAACCCATTCCATGCTAAATAAGCAAGAATTCCTTATGGTTAGCACAACAGATAATGCAACGAATTTGACGATTTAGCTGTGCCACTGTTCAGTACCTGAATATGATCAGTTTCAATCCAGTAACTGCAATATTCAAGTATAAGGTCTCTCCATTCTTGATATTGAAAGTACTATTCTAAAATACTGTACAGCAAAAAAAACTTAAATAAAAACAGATCAATGTTTCTTTTCATGAATATGTGAATAAAAGACCCTAATTTACCTTCAAGTTTCCTCAGACTGGGAGGTATGTTTAAAGTCTACAATACACAGTCCAAACTGCAGTTTAAGTACCCAATAATTTAGAGACAATTCAGATATCCATTTCCTGTATGCCAGTTAGTATGCTATACCATCCTGGCATTCACATTTAATCATAAAAACCTGTGAGGAAAGTAATAAAGATGCATCCAATGGCAGTCACAGTTCCAAAAATATACACATTATTAATGCCCTGGAGACATTAGTCATGAACTGCTTAAATGGAGATAACAGACATTCACAAGCACTTTTGTGAATTCTCATTTTGTTTTTAAAAGAATGACGTCAAATCAAATAATTTTCTATGACTTCCAGGAGTAGCAGAAGCTGTCCTGGTGGCAGAGACAGGGTAAGGCAGAAGCGTTCATTTGTGAATATTGTAGCTTTTTTGGTGTCAAGCTAGCTGGTCCTGATGAGTTTTGTGGAGGTGGTTGGTTGAAGTTTGGCATCATCGGATGGCCTGGACTAAACAGTAGTCAGCATAGCATGTTCAAATCACTGACTGTGCATTACTCTCAGGATGCAGTATGATATCTCACATCAAGCACAGAGGGAGTCTGAAAAATATTGTTTTTAAAAAAGTTGTTACATGTGCAGAATTCCATAAATAATTACACAAACCTTAAGGATTTCATGAAAGGCTGAGAGTTTGTCAGTTTAACAATGTTTCTCCCTCTGCAGATATTGTTAGGCCTGCTGAAAGTTTCCAGAATTGTATTCTTATTTTAAGCTTTGACCATTTGGCTGGGGAAATCACAGCCTTAATCATTGCAATTAGTGCTCCAAAGCAAAATATTACAGATGCTGGAAATATTCACAAAGTCAGGCAATATCTGTTCATGAGAAACAGAATTAGAATTTCAGTTTGATGACCTTAAGTCAAAAGGTAAGAATTCAATAGTTTTACAAACGTAGGAAATAATGTAGCAGGAATAGACCATGTTGCACCTTTAGCCTGCACTGCATTCAATACAGGTCTGAAGGAATTTGATAGGGTAGACGTTAAGAGGTTGTTTCCCTTGGTTGAGAAATCTACAAGACAGGCATGGACACAGGATAATGACTGATCGTTTTCAGACCGAGATGAGGAATTTCATATTTGAACCTTAACTCCACATTTGTGCCCATTTCTCATAGCTGTTGAGTCCTTAACACCAAAATTATGTCTTAGCCTTAAACATATTCAGTGATGGAGCTTTCACAATCTTTTAGGGTGAAAGATTCACTGAATTTCCAGAATTCAAGTAAAGAAATTTATCATTAGTTCTGAGATGATGAGACTACCTGTCTTTAAAATGGCTACTGTCAAGTCCCTTCAGAATTTTCAGGTCAGCTCATTTTTATAAACCAAAACTCAGCTTATAAATGGGTCAATCCTCTGATTCTAGAAACCAATCTAATGAACCTTCACTGCACTACCTCCAATGCAAGTATATCCTTCTTGATGTATGGAGACCAAAACTATACACAGACTTGTTATTATCTCCCAATGCCCTGCACAACTGATGGAAAACCTCCTTACACTTTTACTCCAAAATCTTTGCAAAAAAGGCCAATGTCATTTGTCGTCTTAAACACTTGTTGTATCTGTACAGTAACTGTGCTGTTATGAGCTTTATGTAAGCAGACAAGCAGAGAAAGAGTGAGGAAGAAGAAAAAGTCGTTATTATAGTGGAAGCCATAAATGGTTAAATCCTGGGAGGAATGACAGTGCAAGGTGGGGGTGGGGGGTGTTCTCTAAAGGAAAAGCATGGGAGCCATGGTCATGATCTAAAATTGTTGAACTTAATGCTGTGTCTGGAAAATCAAAATGTTTCACTGTAAACTCAGGCATTATTCGTAGAGATTGAGTTTCATTGGAATAGTGTAGGAGACTGAAAACAAATTCATAATAGAATAAAGAATTAAAAATGACAAGCAACTGTAAACTCAAGGTTGATTTGCAGATTGAATGGAGGTGTTCAACAAAGCAAATGATCTAGTTTACACTTGATCTCCAGAATGTATTAAATACTGCATTGAGTGTAACAAATACAAAAAGCATAAATAAATCATTGTTCTCTTGGAAGGACTTAGTAGTAATTTTACATTGACAGGTCCTTTAGACTCATTTCCTTCTTTACCCATCTCATTACATTTGACTTGCACCATGTTTTTGTAATGTAACCACTTCCACTATCACAAAATACGCTTTTCCCCCTCCCAGCTTCTAGATTTGCTTCAAAACTATTGCAGCTGTGACATTTTCCAGTTCTGATGAAAGTTTACTGACTTGAAAATGGTTAACTTATTCTCAGTCCACAGATGCTGCTTCACCTGCTGATAAACACCATATTTTCTGTAGTTATTATACAGCTACATGCACATTTACTTTTGCTAATTTTCGACTTAAACATTTCAAGTGAACATTACATTTCTTCAGCTTACTGCAATATTTCATAACCAATTATGTGTAAGCCTTTTCTATTATTAAACTTGTAGACAACCATACCCATCATTTTTTAAAATTATTACCTAACACCACTTGGGTCTAACCAAGAAGCCTCAGTTTTTGATGAAACAAAACATATGTTGCCATTCTGAAATAAAAGCATAAAATGCTGGTAATACTCAAAAGGTCTGGAAGCATTTTTGGAAAGGAGTTAATGCCTCAGGTCTGTGACCTGTGAATGGCTTAACCATTAAACTTGATGGATATATGCATCATCCTTTTGATCTTCTAGAATCTACAACAGATTTGATGCTCATATTATACTGAATGCCAATTATTAGTCATAATAACAAAAGCATCCATTCATTACGATGAGTTCAGGCTGGTTCTCTGTAGAGCAGTCCAGTCAGTTCTATTCTTCTGCTTTATGCCTATAGTCTTGCATGTTTGTTTTCCTCATGCTCATCCAATTTTAATTAGAAATTCACCTTCACATGGAGTCATAGAGATGTACAGCATGGAAACAGACCCTTCGGTCCAACCCGTCCATGCCGACCAGATATCCCAACCCAGTCTAGTCCCACCTGCCAGCACCTGGCCCATATCCCTCCAAACCCTTCCTATTCATATACCCATCCAAATGCCTCTTCAATGTTGCAATTGTACCAGCCTCCACCACTTCCTCTGGCAGCTCATTCCATACGCACACCACCCTGTGTGAAAATGTTGCCCTTCATGTCTCTTTTATACCTTCCCCTCTCACCCTAAACCTATGCCCTCTAGTTCTGGACTCCCTGACCCCAGGGAAAAGACTTTGTCTATTTATCCTATCCATGCCCCTCAATTTTGTAAACCTCTAAGGTCATCTTTTCTAAACAGCGGTGACTACGACTGGGTGCAAATATTCTACTTGAAAGCCAACAAAAACTTCTTAAAAGGTTCTGCATAAAATCTTTGCTTTTGCACTCAATATCTTTATTTTGTGAACTCAATATATCCTGCCATCAGCATACATAGCTTTCCCAGGTCCCTCTATCCTTGCATATTCTTTCAAGTGTACCACTAAATTTATATTGCCTATCCCCAAACTGCTAAAATGCATCAGTTCAAACTTGTATATTAAATTACATCTGCTATCGGTCTGCCCATGACATACGGTCCAGGGTGAGGAGAGAACCCACAGTGCTGTTAGGAAGGGAATGACAAGATTTTGATCCAGGAGTGAAGGAACGCTGGTTCAGGCTGATGTGAGAATTTGCAGGTATTGTACTCCCATGCCAGCTGCACATATCCTTCTCGGTGGTAGAGGTTGGGAGTTTAGAATGCTCTGTTGAAGGACCTTGGTGAGCTGTTGTGGTGCATCTTTCCATAGTACACTATTGCTGTTGTGCACCACTGATACAGATAATGTTAAAGCGGGGTGCTGATCAAACCAAATGTTTTGTCTTAAACGGTTTTGACCTTTAAAAGACATTTGGAGCCACACTGAAAATGGAAAGTGGACAGTGTCCCATCACACGTCTAATTTATGCCTTGCAGATAGAGGACAAATTGCAGGTTTTACATAGGAGGTATTTGTTGCAGAATTGAAAGCCTCTGATCTGCTCTTGTAGCCATAGCATTTATATATTTTTGGGGGGGGGGGGGGGGGGGGGGGGGGTGAAGGGGTGAAGGGGTGAAGGAGGGTGAACAAGTCCACACCGACCCACCAAAGCGCAACCCACCTAGACCCATTCCCCTACATTTACCCCTTCACCTAACACTACGGGCAAGTTAGCACGGCCAATTCACCTAACCTGAACATTTTTGGATTGTGGGAGGAAACCCACGCAGACACGGGGAGAATGTGCAAACTCCACACAGAGTTGCCCGAGGCGGGAATTGAACCCAGGTCTCTGGAGCTGTGAGGCAGCAGTGCTAACCGCTGTGCCACCCATGTCTTTTTCAGTACACTTTCTTGTCAATGGTAATACGTAGGATGGCAATAGTGGGAGATTCAACGATAGTAATGTCATTGAATGTCAAAGGACAAATGGTTAAATGTTCTCATTAACAGAAAGTTATTGTTTGGCACGTATATGACAGGAAAGTTACTCGCCACTTGTCAACCAAAACCTAGATGTCAGCAGGTCTTGCTGCACTTGGACACAAGCTGCTTTGGTACCTCAGGAGTCACTAACAACGACCAGTGAAAACACCCATTTCTAATCTTATTATGGAGATGGTCATTAATGAAGCAGATGAAGATTATCAGACTTAGGACACTACCCTGATGAATTTCTACAATTGTGCCCTATAATTGACATGAGTGAATTCCAAAAACTATAATTGTCTTCCAATGCAGTAGACAGACTCTTTCTCTCTTCTCCTACACCCCTTTCCCCGCCCCCAAAAATAAAAATCACATTTGTTACAGTTGTTTTGGGATCCTCGATGTCCAACTTGGTCAAATGCTACTTTAACGTCAAGGGCAGTCATTCACACCTGACCTCAAATTCTACTCCTCTGGCAGTTTTTGGTTTCTGGGAATAATGAAATCTGGAGCAAAATAGCCCTGGTAAGACCCAAACTGAGCTTCAGTGATCTAATTATTGCTATAGAAGTGTCACTTTTGATAGTACCACAAACAATCTGATATTATTTTGCAGATCAGAGAAGACTCGTGGGAGAGTTTTTGGCAAGTTTAAATGAATCCTGCCCTTTGTGGACACAGCCACGCAATTTTTCATATTTTATGGTTGATATTGCTAATTCTGGAACCCAAGTCTTCAATATCATGCTGAATGTTGTCAGTGACAATCCTATTTTTTTTTATAATATCAAGTGCCTTCAGCCATTTCTTGATATCATGTGCAATGAATTGAAGTTGCTGAAAGTTGGCATCTGAGGTTTGGAGACTCTTAACAAGAGAGACCAAAGCTGGGGACTTAAATATTCAGGGGATGTGACTTTACCAAAGGACAAACGGGAAGAGAAGGGTGGTGTGGTGACTTTATTAGCATAACGTGGAATTAAGAAATTATTTTGGTTTGCACCATGTAGAATCTATATGGGTGGAGGTAAGAAATAAAAAGGGGAAAATATTGTATTTCTGTATAAGTCGACCCCTTACTTTGGCCAAAAATCTTGTATTTTCCATATATCTTGTGTATAAGTCAATCCTACTATATCACATTATAAACCTCTTACAAAGGAAACTGCATGTTCCCATTAACTTATTTTGCTGAAATTTCATAGATTTTTCAGAAAATATCTGCATAATGAAGAAAATAAGTCAATGCTCCCATTAACCCACTTGAATGAAATTGCATTCATTCATTCATACCAGTAACTCTACTTATCATTCTTTGTTTACTACCAGTATATCGCATCTCTATTCATTCATAATGCTATTTTCCGCACTTGGTTTACTACAGCACATTTTAATTCATTCATTCATTCATTCAGTCTATCAGCACTTATTGCCCTTTATTCACTATACATCCGATAGCTAATATTATTAAAAAGTTAATCATTTTAATTGTGCCATTATATCAGAATTTAAAAAATGAGATATTTTAGCTATATATCGGTATATCTTTAATTCTCTGACATTTCAATGTACTGCTTTGTTCAATTCCAAAACAATGAGGAATAACTCCAAAATCCACTCAAGTAAAGGATTTTACGGGATACACTGTTCCTCTTTTAAAATCCAATTTCGTATTAATCAGTGTTGATGTAATGATTCTAAGTTAATTTACAATCCATGCTCTCTCTAGAGAATGACAGTGTGGGCATACAGTTTAAGTTTCATTTTTTTAAACTTTCATTTCTTTAACTTGAGCACAGTTGTGGTGTGAGCTGCTGTGTAACAGGGCCTTATCCCAACTCCTCCAGTGGCTACCGTCCGCCCCTCTTTTTCTCCCCACACCACACATTTGGTGCTAGGCTACCGAACCTCCAGTGCCTCCCATCAGCAAGGCCCTACATAGGCACATGGCAGGGAGGCAGTGCCAGTCACCTACCTCCAATGACATCACTGCCTGCCAATCAGAACGCCCACCTGCTTGATGATGGACAGAAGATTAGGATTCAGAAACTATCTAGGATTGTTCTTTACCTAGGATTAGTTGTGTGATCAAATAGACTTCTGCTAATAATATGGTATTTTGAACTACAGCAAGAATTTCAGCCCCTCGAAAACAATACTTCATGTATAAGTTAACCCCCCAATTTCAGTTTTAAAAAGTCTTCAAAAGTGGATAAGCCAGCCATGGTTAACCAAGGAAGTTAAGGAGCGTATCAAATTGAAAATAAAAACATATAATGTGACAACGATTACTAGTAAATCAGAGGATTGGGAAAGTTTTAAAAGCTAAAAGAGGATTAAAAATGGGAGAATATAAATTATGAGGACAAGCTAGAAAAAATATAAAAATGGACAGTAAGAGTTTAAATATATAAACAATGGGGTCTCACTGCATGAATCTCACAAAGCTGGAATCCAAGTTCAACAGGCAATAGGATAAGAAAATGAATGCTGGCCTTTATTTCAAAGGGAAAGAGTTTTTTTTAAAAAAAAGGAACGTCTTGCTAAAATTATACAAGCAACAACTGGGATACTGTAAACAATTTGTTCCTTTTGTCCAAGGAATGATATAGGAAGCTCCCACACAATGTTCACTCAATTGAACACTGATAGGGAGGGGGATTATTTTAATGAGGAAATGTGGACTTGTACTCAATGGAATTTAGAAGAATCAGGACACTTTATTGAAACATGTACGATTGAATACAAGGTGGTACAGTGGGACAGTGGGACAGTGGTTAGCACTGCTGCCTTACTGTATCAGGGAACCGGTTTCGATTCCAGCCTCAGGTGAGTGTATGTGTGGAGTTTGCACGCTCACCACGTGTCTGCGTTTCCTCCAGGTGGTCTGGTTTCCACCCACAGTCCAAACGTGCTGGATGAGCCATGCTAAACAAAAATTGCCAATCTACACACAGATAAAGATTTCCACTTTTAGACACCACACACAACATCCTTGTCAAGGCTATTTTACCAAGGCTCCAAAATGCATTACATTCAAGTCTAATTAACTATTTAAGGCAAAAGCTGGTGACTTGCCTCTTCCTCCTCCTCAGAAAGTTTCATAATAACATCTGGAGAGTTTTGAGGTTTGTCAGCAACGTTTGCATTCTCTTCTCTGCTACCATGTTCTGCTTCCCACTCCTGCAGAACCTCTTCGAGATTGAAACGACGGCGATAATTCACAAAGAAGTTTTTCACTTGTACTACTGTCTTATTGCCAATTACATCTGAAATAGCTTGGAAATCCCGGCCATATTTCCTTATTGCTGTGGGCAAGAAAGAACTCGACTAAATAACAAAGAAGCAATGCATTTTAGCTCACATTCTTATTTTCATTTCATGCTGAAACATAAACCCAAGAATAATTCACTTACCCTGCACAGCTAGTAGTTGCTCTTCAGTTGTCCAACGAGCATTAATTTTCTGATTCGCCTGAAGAGCAAATTTGCATTTAGAGTTTTAAAATATTCCCCCACAACTAATTACTTACAATTAAAGAACAGTAATTTTTTTGGCAAATATGACAGAATAATTTGAGGGCAGCAATGTTTTACCAAGATAAATATTATAAAATATACCTTTTGAATACATTTTGGTATCAATAGTTAGACCAAATGAGCAAGAGCAGAAGTAGGCCATTCAGCCCATTGAGTCTGCTCCATCGTTCAATAAGATCATGGCTGGCTTGATAACCCTCAACTCCACTTTTCTATCTTTTCTGCATAAATTTGGATCCCCTTACTAATCAATAACCTCTCTCAGCTTTGAATATATTTAAATGACCCAGCCTCCACAGACCTCGGTGGTAAGGAATGCCATAGATTCACTAACCTCAGAAGAAATTCCTCATCTGAGATTATATCTGTTGGTCTGAAACAAGTGGACCAACCTTATCGTACAAGATAGCCTCTCATTCTTCTAAACCAGGTATAGCCTGTTTCCTCAAAAAAATTCTCCAAATTCAGGACCTTTTGAGTCTTTTGTGGACTACCTTCAATGCCAATTCATCTTTCCTTGGATAAAGGGACCAAAACTGTTCACAGTAAGTTGAAGTCAGTACAGCACAAAACCATTTTGCTCTTATTTATGCATTTGGAGACTTAAGTCCACTTAAACATGGTTGTCAAGACCTTGCTTTAATCTCAGCTGAAAGACAGATTTGAAATCGAAAACTATGATTCAGCATTACATTCAGCGTCAGTCTACATTTGAATTGGGAATGGACCAAGATCAAATCTACAATTTTTTGACTTGAGACAGAGAACCACTAAAAAGAGAAAATAATTCAGTCATGTGCTTTAAATTTTAGACAATTCTTATTGCAAATCTGTAATCTACTAAATGTTAACACAACAATGTGACAACATGCCTAAAAAAATTGGAAATGTGAGTGATTGGACAACACACCAGTAAAGGTTTTTCAAAACACATTGACTACCAGGAGGGTCCTAAGTTCTTCAAACGCTATGAACTTCCCATACCAGTTTAACCTAAATTTAAGATTCAAACAGGTGCAAAAGCATACTAAACTTGCATAAATGCTGCTAAGTTTCTAACAAAGTGCCACATTATTTCCCTCTATACTTCATAAAAGTCTTGGACTTCTTCCATTTTGACAGCTCATTTCAACCCCAAAACTAACCTAAACCAATTGACCCATTAATATCCACTGACTCTCCTTCAAAAAAAACCTGCACTTCCAAAAGACACTCATACAAAAGGTGCACAAAACCACACAAAAGGTTTCATAAAAAAAAAATCATTAAAAAAATCATAAACAAAAACACAAATAGAAGGTAGCCCTGATTTGGGAATTAAATGGTTTGGTAAATCGAAGTAATGGGTGAAGGAAAAAAAAAGTGAAAAAATGATTGGTGGGCTGAAACAATACAGAAGAATATCTATGCAGCTCCTATTATATAGAATATTTGTACAGCACTTACTCCCAAAAGAATCTGCCCTGGGACTTCAACATGTCACATTTATTAATAACTTGGATGAAAAATTATAGAGTTCTGCAATAGACACTGGGTTAGGGGCAACAGCAAGTGATGAGCTACAAGTTACAAAATGGTTCCAATTTGAATCAAAAAAGACAAGTCAACATTTTCAAAATGGCAAAACATAAGGAACTGTAGAGCAACAGAGAGGTTTACAAACCCAGATATGTATATCAACAGAAGCTTATGAACATATGTAAAAGGTAATAAAATTGTGTTGTGATCTGATTTTAACTGAAAGACTGTATTTAATTTTGGGCATTGCATCCTCCCAAGAATATATCTGTCTTAAAAGCAGGTGCTGTACAGATTCAGCACAATAGCATCATGTTTAAAATAGAAGGATAAGTTTCACAAACTTGGCTTACATTTTCAAGTGAAACAAACTGAGGAGTGGTTTGACCAAGGTGTTTCAAATGCTAAAAAGGATTTGAATAGAGAGAAACAATTTCCTCTGGTGGGGAAATCAAGAATGAGATATGAAATTATAAAATTAGAGTTCATTGATTAAGGAGTCAAATCAGGAAGCATTTTCACACAAAAATGATTGGAAATGTGGTTGTTTGGATACTATCTGAAAGTTAAACTGCTTATCAAATACAATTCTTCTCACTATTCAATATTTTTGAGAGATAAAATTAGCATAAACAACAAAAATAGTTTAGTTTTAAAATAAAACTGGTCAGTTGAAGAGGTGGACTTGACCTAAGTATAACTTTCTTGGAGATGAATTCATCATCCTCTAAAGCATAGACCTGTTACACTGTTCATTAGTGATCAACACATAGGGCCAGGATACTGGTCAGTGTTGGCCTGGGATCACTAGCTTATCTGAAGTAATTATGTAGCTTGGTCAGAAAAGAAAAAAAGACTAACAAGATAATTTAACAAACAGTGGGACACTAAGGCTTTGCACAATGTGACACTGCCTATCTGTATGTTTAAACTAAGTGTCATCAACCCACCCTGTAATCTTAAAATTATATGGATTGAAGAATGGATTTTATTGTAATTTAAAATTCTTAGTATGCTGGGGAGGCACAGGCAAATATATACTATTCCTTGATTTTATTCAATAAGGTGAACAATTCCTTACCTCAGGTGGCTTGAATTCCTCTATCCCACCGTCTAATTTTTGTTTGAGAGCACCATTTATCTGTTTCACATTTTGGATCTAGAATATTAGATTTTAATGACCCAATAAACAAAGAGTCACTGATAAAACTGTCAAAGATAGACTAAGAGATTTAATTTATATATTACATAGCCTTCCCAGAGATTATACTCCTATTAGCACTACAGACAAAGCATGACTATTTTCTTGCCTCCTTATATTCTGAAGCCATCAACTCCTTGCAGGTGTACATCTCCAAGGACACAATGTACTGTTTCACCTTGCTCAAGTTGTCATTCTTGATTGATAAGCTTAAAAAGTGAGTGCTAGCAGGCCATTACCCACAGACCCAAAAGGTGACTTGATTGCTCTGGACATCACACAAATACTTTTTGGGGAGAATTCACTGATGGTAAATCAACAGTGTGAACAGTAGCTATTTTATTCTCCCTAATCTAATAAATAGCATGGATTACAGTTTATAATAGCCTATCCAAGCATGATGAGTTGAATGCCCACGTTCTATGCTGCATCATTCTATGAAATCAGATTAATGGTTGGACATCAAACCAGAGGGCTTCATATGCTGTATGTTTCAAGACTTTTGACCATTTTTGTGTTGAAAAAAATTTTAGAAATTACTTGAAATCTATTTTACAAGAACAGGGTATAACCACATTCTTCTTGTAAACAGGTACGAAATGACACGTAACGAAGATGATCATATACAATCATTGAGAAAATAAGCAATTTAGTGGTTCGTTTCCACAATTGATGAATACCTCTCACTACTGTGGCAAAGCTTTGAGTGTTGTGATTGATTATTCATGAATTTAGCAGGAGCTCAGATACTAAAAAAGCCTTTGCAACAGAAGCCAAAAGTTGAAGAAGAAAGGTTCCAGAGAAGACATGCTCATGGAAGCAAAGTTCAGAGCCATCTTGTAAGACAAACAAGATGACCCACTAAAGCAGGGTAGTACATTGTGCACGTAACCTTCATGCAATTACACTAATATATGTTGACTAAGTAAATCTGATCATAACTGCTGCTTTATATATTAGAGCATAACTGCTTTGTATATTCACTTAACTTTGAAATAAGTGGCACAACAATTCAAGCCTTGCCTCAAGAGATTAAAGAGATGCACAAATATATTGATATTTCAAGTCAAATGGGTAAGTTCCATTGTTACACAATTGGGTCTGCATTGTACAATAGTAAATACAGTAAAATTTGCCTTATCCAGCAAGCACCAGGGTTGGGTGGTGCCTGTAAATTAACATTGGCAGTTAGCCAGTCAATTAATAATTCAACTATTTGGAGGATAGACTGCAAGCAGTACTTTTACAATCATTTCAGATTGACATAACATTTTATATAGCAACCTTGAATCCTGTTATATATAAAAATTCAAGATTCAAAACAAGATTCTGATTTTTTGCCCCTAAATATTCTAGGCAGACACTTTGACACAGTCCATCTGTCTGTTATTATGATATCGTAAGGACGTAATGTTATCCGACCCAGTGCTTGATTTTCAATAGCAAACTCCTTGAGTGCCACTTAAAATTTATAAGTGCTGCATGTGCTGTTTTTAGTGCTTGGGTGCAAGTCACTATATGTTTTGTGAGGAACCCTTTGTAACAATTTAGGAATCCTGTTTTTACATATACCCAGAGAAGGTACATTTGTATTCGGAATCGGAAATACTGTTTGGTGGAGCGTTCCAATTTGAGAGGAACCAGATATTGTGAATTTTACTGTACAGGGCTTTCAAAATCAAAGATGTAAAGATACTGAAGACTGGCTGACACCTATAAACAAACATGGTTTTGTCCATCCAGAACTTCTGGTCTAGTTACAAATAACCCACCCCTTTGTTGACTACACTGCAAGAAAATACTATTAAATACACCAACAAAAATTCCTGGGAAAACTCAGCAGGTCTGGCTGCTGAGTGAGAAAGCAGAGTTAACTTTTCATGTTCAGGGACCTTCAGAATGGGACCCAAAATTTCTATTAATGGTTCTCACTTCCAACATCTGCAGTTCTTTGGGTTTTTTTGTTTACTAGTATTAAGTATTGCCATTCTTTAATCAATGATACTAAATTCCTGTTTCAAGTCAATCCAAAGTGCTCATGAATGATATTACGTGAAATCAATTTTTATAAATATTGTTGTGAAATGATACAAGTCAAACACTTCTACAGAAACTACTACTTTTACAAATTAATGATCATAAATTTAAATTTGCAAAATGATCCATACATGCAAGGAACTATCTCAACATTTAATCTACATTTCTGTCAGGTTTTTTCTTTTTAAAATTTACCAAGGGTATTTGAGAAAATAATAATCTTCATTGTTTATACAGTAACTAGCTTCATTCCAAACTGAATCAGACAAGTACACAGGGAACAGCAACAATGTTTGGTTAATAAAGGGCCCTTCACCTGGAATTGGCATGCATTTACACTTTTAGTCTTGTGTCAGAAAAGCAAGCATGGAAATCATTAATTATTATAATGAAATGCAATTTTTATAACTGAAGGTCCAGTTTAATAGCCAGGAACAGGAATGATCCTAGCTGATGGCAAACATAACTAATTTTCCCTGCTGCGTTCCTAATATTGGGGTGGATAAAGAGTAGAATTGGAAAAAGCACAGCAAGTCAAGCAGCAACAGAGGAGAAGGGGAGTCAACGTTTCAGGTTGAAACTTTTCATCAGGACTAATACTGTAAAACTGCATTCCTAATATTGTAAGTATATATTGGAAAGTCAAACAAGTTTTCTTATAAAAGTTAGAAGTTACGAGAAAGGAATTCTGAAATTAACTGAAATGAAGAAGTTGCAGAGCTTACTTGACGTTTAAGTGAGACTAATTCCATATCAAGCTGTCTGAGAACTGTGTTAGCAGCACCAGAGCTCGTGGATAATGCATCAAGATCCTCTTGAATCAGGAACATCCCTCTTGGAGGCTTCTGACTTATTCTTTGCTTTCCTTGAACAGTTCTTGTGTCCTTTTTGGGTGGGACACTTTTCACAGTTTGAGATCCCTGCTATAAGATAAAAGAGAACACACTGGAATCATAAGGTGCAGAAAAAAAGCAGAATCTTACAGAACAAGAGAGCGCTACAGTATTTTTCTATCATGCCTGCACTGTCTCTGAAAAAGCAGCATTGATTAGTTCAACAAGCCCACACTTTTATCCATAGCCCGGCAAGTACCTCATTCTCAACTAAATGACCAACATCTTTCAAAATTACTCATGGAATCAGCTTTTGAAAAACAAAAACACTCAATTCCAACAGCTCAAGTTCAATATCTTTCTATAAAGATTAACTCAAGTCCTTTTGACTAAACGTGGTGCAAGCTGGGAGTTTCGAAATGCATTTTATTCTGGGGACTGCTGATACTCTTAGGAGGTCTGGATATAGTGGCCATGGAGATGATGTTTCCACTAGTACGTGACACTAGAACTTGAAGGCACAGCCCTGGAAATGAATGGACAATCCTTTAGAACAGATATGAGGAAGAATTGTTTCAGCGAGAGGGCAGCTAATCAGC
The DNA here is from genome assembly GCF_047496795.1 of Chiloscyllium punctatum. Taxonomy (NCBI): domain Eukaryota; kingdom Metazoa; phylum Chordata; class Chondrichthyes; order Orectolobiformes; family Hemiscylliidae; genus Chiloscyllium; species Chiloscyllium punctatum. Next base: position 45,228,584 of record NC_092742.1, on the reverse strand, counting down.
AGATCTCAGCGGAGGGCCATAGAGATCAAGTCATTGAGTACATTTAAGACAGATAGGTTCTTGATTTGGTAAGGGGATCAAGGGTTACAGGGAAAAGGCAGGAGAATGGGGTTGAGAAACATATCAGCAACAAAGTGCTGGTGGAGTAGACTCGATGGGCCAAATAGCCTAATACTGCTCCTGTATCTTAGGGTCTCATGGGAGCCTGCAGCTAGTTCAGTCAACAGTAGATACTTTTCATGGTAGTGCTTCATTACAATTCATCACAACTTCACTGTTAAAGCATTAACATTAAAAATACAAATTTGCATGGGAGAAGCAGATGTCATCTTAAATTTAGGCAGTTGGCTAAATTTGTTAAGTGTTGCAAGGCCATTTGTGTATTGTTTCAAGACAGGAGATCCACAGGGAAAAAAAAAATCACTGCTTCTGTGGAAGTAACCACAAAATCTCATCATTATTATACCTAAAAAGATACACAATTAAAAAAACTACTGCATTTTCATTTACTTACAAGTTGAACAGCTTTATTAATAAATTAAGAAGGTATCCTCCCATCCCCATATCTCATCTGACAAACTAGTTGTCTGCAATAGGGAAATTCCCAGAGTCATACAAAGAGATACATCAGAAATTGATAATATTTAAAATCAATATAGTCAATATAAAGACAATATACCTTCGATGTGTGCAGCTGATTTTAAATGGAAAAATGAAACCAACTGACCTCTTTTTTTGCCTCTTTACTTGGCTCAATTTCACTGTCGAGGATACTAGCTGCATTTGCACTGGATTCTTCAATCTCATCACCACTGCAAAGGATGACAACTTATAAATGAATCATTGAATATCAAAAGAAAAATTATTCAACAGTCTTGATCAAAAATGAAAAAAGTTGCCTCAATGAATACAGCGTGATTTGGGAACGCAGGTTTTTAAAAAAATTCACATGAACGTAAGCATCACCGGCTGGGGTAGTACTTATTGCCTATCCCTAATCACTCCCGAGGTGATAGTAATAAGCTGCTTGTTTTTTTAAACTGCTGCAGTCCTGGTGTGTAGAAAACCCAAAATGTTGTTAGGGTGTTCCAGGATTTTGATCCCTCAATGAAGAAGAATGATAATACAGTTTCAATTCAGGATGCTGAGAGAACTTGCAGGTCATGACATTTCCATGTTTCTGATGCCCTTGTTGGTAGAGGTTGCAGATTTGAACGGTGCTGTGGAAGGTATGCTGGTGAGTTTCTGCAGTACACCTTGTAGTTGGCACACATTTCCTCTAACTTTCCTAAAGGCTGTGTGGGCTTCCAAGGCATATGCATAGCAACTTCTAGTCAATGCCACATCCAACATGCTGACACTGATCACCATGCAGAGAACTTCAGAATGATGGCACAGCATAGAGGGAACGTGGGCATACTGCCACCACTGTGCTAACTGTGAAGTGAATGAATGTTGAAGATGGTGGCTGGGGTGCTAATTAAATAGGCTGCTTTATCCTGGATAGTGTCAACCTTGAGTGCTTTTGGAGCTACAACCATCCAGGCAAATGGAGTGTATTCCATCTCACAACTGCCCTGAGCCTTAGCAGATGGTGGATAAGCTGTGGGGAGACAGGGCATGAATTACTTGCCACAGAATTTCTATCTATCTGATTACTCATGGCCACATTATGTACATGACCAGTTGTTTTCTGATTGACAGCAATCCCATACTTTGTTGGATGATTCAGTAATGGTAATACTATTGAATGTCAAGGGGTAGTGGTTAGATTTTCTCCTGCTTGAGATGTTTATTGCCTGGCACATGTGTGGCACAAATGTTACTTGCCATTTCTCAGACCAAGCCTGGATTTATCCAGGTCTTAATTCTGCTTCAGTATTTGAGGAGCTACAAATGGTGCCGAACATGTGCAGTCACCAGCAAATATCCTCATTTCCGACTCATGATGGAAGTCATTGCTGAATCAGCTGAAGATGGTTGGCCTCGGACACAACCCTGAGGAACTCCTGCAATTTGCCCTGCAGCAGAAAGGACTACCTCCAACTATCACAAGCATCTTTCTTTAGGGTGGGTATGACTGTAACCAGTAGAGCAGTTTCCAATTCCCATTAACTCCACTTTTGCCAGGGCTCTTTGATGCAGTCGCTCTCACCTCACCTCTGGAGCTCAACTCTTTGTCCATGTTTACACCAAAGCAGTATAAGGTCAGGAACTTAGTGGCACTGGCAGAGCCAAACTGAAAATCAATGACCAGGCTATTTTTAAGTAAGTGATACTGGATGGCAATGTTGAGGATACATCCCAACACACTGATGAACACAAATTGACTGACAGGGTGATAAATGGTCATGTTCACTTTTTAATATTAGAAAAGTTATGTTAATTCAAATCTATCCATGCAAAAACAAAATCACACAAAATGCACTTTATTTTGTTTAACTCAAAAAAAAACATAGGAACAGGAATAGGCCGCTTATTTCAAGTTCTTCCTCAAATAGCTATGATTTTTAAAATTTGAATCTGTATTTCCCAAATAGGTCAAATTCAATTAATTTTGCCAATCAATTCAGATTCAAAGTCTATTCATACAAAGCAGTGGTACAAACTGTTCTTGGCTTGAAACTGTAATTATTACTAAAAATTCAGAATGTGGCCTTTTATCTAACTAAACATTAACATTAAAAACAATTAGACCAGTACCAACCAACAAGGGAGTTATATTATGACAGAATTCAAAACAGAATTACAAAACTTCTCAAATTATTGGCCAGATATCTCAATTAAACACTGATAAAAAGATATCCTCCTTTATTTGTGCACTCAAGGAGAATGCAAACTTTCATCAATATGAAACAGTACAAGGACAAAACCTACTAGAATTAAATTATTCCTTGTAAGTCTATATTATCACAACTGGGAGGAAAAGAAAGCTGCCGGTAATTAGGAATTCCTGGATTGCACAACATATTGCTTTTTTTAAAAATAAAGAATATGACCTGGAAGAAAGGATGATTGGAACTCTAAGGAAAATGCACATAAGTCTGACCAAAATATGCATCACAAAGCAGAGAGCTCATGGTAATAGCTGATAACTGTGGAGCTCTCAAGAATACCTGTAGGTTAAAGTAGAATCTGTTGCCAGCTTACTTTTGGCACTACTAACTCATCCAGATGGCAAGGGTAGCAGCAAGTGCAATCAAAATTCTGAAGCAACAAAATCAAGTGTTCATTTGCAGGTCTTTGCCAGCATATGCAACATTTGAAGATATTTTGTAAAGTTGAGTCTTGACATTGTGACCACTGACATTATAATGGAAAATGCAAGATGTCAAGGAATCAAAAGATGCAATTTAGCATGCTAGATACTGAGCAACCTATCTTCACTACAATGGCCACAAATTTTAAGATAATTGAGAGAATTTGATGTTCCAATGGAACTTATCTTTGCATTTACCAAGTATGAATGAATTCAATCTAATTACTGGATTTTGCAAAGTGACTGAAGTTTACAAGCACTCCAAGATGAGCAGTCCAGCGTACTTTCCTAATTCTTATAGTACCACCTGGTTGCTTTCAGAGCCCACTTAGTGTTTCATGGGGTGGAAAATCCAAGAAAAAGTGCTTAATTGCATTCTCCCTTACCACCAAAAAATACCTTTGAATTAATGGGAGTAAGACTGCATTTATATGTTCCTGTTGGCATATGTCATACAGGCAGTTCTGGATGTAGGTTTGCTCGCTGAGGTAGAAGGTTCGTTTTCAGACGTTTCGTCACCATACTATGTAACATCAGTGAGCCTCTGGACGAAGCGCTGGTGGCATGGTACACTTTCTATTTGTGTTTAGGTTTCCTTGTGTTGGTGGTCATTTCCTGTGGTGATGTCATTTCCTGTTCTTTTTCTCATTGTCAGGGGTGGTAAATGGGATCCAAGTCAATGTGTTTGTTGATAGAGTTCCAGTTGGAATGCATTCTTCTAGGAATTCCTGTGCATTTCTGTTTGGCTTACCCTAGGATGGATGCGTTGTCCCAGTCGAAGTGGTCTCTTTCCTCATCTGTATGTAAGGATACTAGTGAGAGTGGGTCATGTCTTTTTGGGGCAAGTTCATGTATTCATGATGTTCACTTAGGTAGTCCCCGAGTTGCCAACAGGCTCCCTTCTTGAGCCTGTCCACAAGTTAATTTGCACGCAAATCAGAATAAAACGCAGGACAATGTTAAACAGCTGTTGTTAAGCACAGGAAATATTCATTTGTCAGGTTTTTAAGTTTACACCCAGCATGGGATTGTTTGTAAATCAGGGACACAGTACAGGGAAACTGAAGTCATTTTTCAAAACTGTCAGTTTTGGGAAAACCATTACTTAAAACTTTTATTATGAGCCCAGCTCATGTTATTGCTGGACAAGTCAGATCAGATCTGGCTTGGCAGATTTTATTACTTTTTATTTAATGGGTTTGTGTTTCAGTGAAACAAAATCACACAATGCTACAGACTGGTTTGAACATTAAAACTGAAGTTATTTTGCAAAATAAACTTAACGTAAATAAAATAAATCAAAATTCATAAAATACAATTTGAAAGATTTCAAGGAAGAGTAAAATGCGATCTCTTCTACCCCAATACCGTTATTTTATGGATTCAACAGAGAGAATTTGCCTTTTCCATCACATCCATAACTTAACTGCTCCTTCCAATTCCTGATCTTAATCAGTCACATAACTGAGCTTAGACTTGCTCAGTTTCAAATAACACCTTCAGGGTTCTAACCAAACTTCTGTTCTGAAACTTTCAAGCAAAACCCTTCCACTGAGGTAACCTATCTCTGCTCTTAAAGAAAAATGGTCTTACACCTGAATCCCACCAAGGGACCTCTGAACTGAAACCAAAATGTTTCCAAGCTATGGGGGTCTTTCCTCAAGGCAAAAAAAAATCCTCATTCTTCTAAGCTGAAAACATGCTAATGCTTTTCAATATTTACTGTCTAATCATAAAACAAGGCAAACAAATTCCCATCACCTGAAGAACCCCCTCATACTGGTTTAAACAAAAACGGCTCCAGAAATACTGACCAGTTAATTATTAAACTCCCTCATGCATGTAAACCAAAGCAGACATGCTAATGGTTCAAAATACAAACTTTCTATATGCATATCAACCTCACCCCAATGTCACAGCAGAAAGTTAGTAAAAAAAACAAACAGAAGTCAGCCTTTAAAAAGAAAAGCACTCTTCAATTAGGAACCGCTATAGAAAATTATTTCTAGGGAAAGAAGAACTACTTAAATTTTAAAAGGTTATCTTTCATTTCACACTTTAGATACATGCTAGGTGCAAGTAGATTTAATATTTAGGCATATTTGCCTCAGCTATAAGTTGACTGGCGACACCTTTACCAATTACCTATTTTCTAAGTTGTATCTATTTTATTTAGAGAGCAAACTAGCAAACATGCACACATCATTCTGAAGTATTTACTTATTGCAGTGTTTTACATCAGATACCAAGCAACATATCTTTCCTTCTCTCCAGCAACTTGTGCCAAACAGTCGAGTTGGTGTAGCAATATTTACCTTCCTTCCTTATCTCTTTTCATCTGCTTGCGAGCATGACGATCCATTACACTGGTCTTGGTCCGTGTCTTCTTCCAAGAGTAATAGAACTTTACCAGACTAGCTATGGATTTGTCAGGCAACTATGGAGACACATACGGTTAACAAGTTTTGCAGAAAAAAAATTACATCTTAAAAATCCACTTAGTGTACCTACCTAATAGTGGTGGTATCAAACACTATATTCAGTCAACGGCTATATTTAAGACTATGATAGATTTTTGAGCACCAACATAATCAAGGGGTATGACAGGAAAGGAGCTGTTGTTCATTCATCATGGTACCAAATAGCAGAGAACGTTTAAGGTTTGAAATGGTCTATTACTGCTCATGTTACAGAAATTTATAAAAATATAAATGAAAGTGATTCATAGTTCAACAGATAAATGTATCCTCTAACTAAACTACTGGGTCAAACATGGAAAGACCTATGGTTCAATCTCTATTCTGAACTAGTTTATTTCATTTCAACTTGGGCAGCGGAAGCAGCAGCAGTATTAGTCAGGTAGTCTTGGTAATCTTATGTTTGGGTGAGGTCAACCACAGTTTCTTCTCCAATGATATCTGTTAAAAAGATGAGGTTGAGCATTTCATTTTTTATGTCAAACTGTCCATCAACACTCACTATCCATGTTCTTAATTGAAAGGAATATTCCTTTGTATAAGGGTACTAAATAGTTCTGGTTTGTTAACATGGATACTACCTTTTAAAAAAATATTGAGTAGACCAGTTAAATGTTTGGAAGAGAAATGAATTGTATTATATAGAAATTAACTAGATTATAGAAAAATCTACGCAATGAAAACTCATCTTTGAATATGAAAATTTTTTTACATTGCTGTATGGGAGACATTTTCTTTTAAAGAAAGAGCCACCCATTAAAACAAGCATTTGCTTAATTAGATTATAATTTGGAATTAAGAGTCTAATGATGACCACAAATTCAGTCAGTTGTCAGAAAAACACACCTAATTCACTAATATCCTTCCTTTAGGAAAAGGAACTGCCACCTTGCCTGGCCTGGCCTACATGTCACTCCAGACCCACAGCAATATGGTTGACTTTAACTGCCCTCTGAACAGTTAGAGATGGACAATAATTGCTGACCTAGCCAGCAAAGCCCTCATTCCGTGAATGAATTTTTAAAAATTAACATTTCTTTAAATTAAAAAAAAACACGTTTTGTTGAAGAGATTCATTTCATGTAATCACAATTCTGGCTAAAATATTATTGTCATATGACAAAATGGAAGGTTTTGAAAGAACAGTGATAAATGTCACTATTCCACCGTAGCTTGACTCTTATTTTGTGGAGCATAAGCTATACATTTATATTAACATTTTCACAAATCAATGTAGAATCACGGAATTCCTACAGTATGGAAAGAGATTATTTAGCACATCAAGTCTGCACAGATCCTTCAAAAAGGATCTTACTCAGACCCAGCCCCATAGAAGCATTCAGGTGTAGATATCTGTTGTCAGACGCTGGGTCTGAATTTTACACTTCACTGACCGATACAAACTAACAGATTAAAAAAAAAGTTTGCCTACTTCCCAATTTTTAAAAAGGCAGATCCACTGTGCAATATCTTTACCAGAATAAAAGAAAATAATCATTTTCTAAATCCCATAAATACCTATAGTCACACTCCACCAGTTATCTTCAATTTTTATTCAATAATTCACTAATATTTTAAAACCGTGGGATTTTAATGACCAAGTGATAAAATTAGTCTGTTCTAATTCACACAGTTTTAGACCTAGCTATTTTCTACTGAACCATATGATAAAAACCTTTCAACAGAACAGACAGAATCCCAAGATTCAGACTTAACATTTGAAAAGTTTCTCAAAAGTCCCACCTTATCTAAGTCTCCTAGTCTTACCAGACTGCTAGACTGCATAGGGCTGCTTTCTCATGAGATTCGGTTGGTGGTGGTTTAACTGGAGGGCCACCACCTCAAGGAAGGGGAGAAGTTAAGAAGGAGAGTCCTTCATGGTAATCTCAGCTAGTGCAGGAATTGAACCTATGCTTTTGGCATCATTCTATAAAATAAAAATACTTGGATTTCTATGAAAATATCTAATGTCATGACAGTATTAAAATATGGTTGATCTGCACATTTTAATAACAGTATCAACATAGATATGATTTTGCCCTCAGCGTTCCATTCCCTAATCCTGCAATTCATATCCTGCAGCTACTGCATTCACATTAAGAAGATTTAATGGTTATTGGAGTAAATCTAATCCAAAATCTGAAGTGGAATCCCATTAGGCAGATTGTATTTCTCTCGAGTCATCTTCTGACAACTCCTGCAATCGACTAGGCCCTAGGTGTAAAGGACCCTTTTCTCTGGATAACAGCCTATGAGGTTGAAAGAGGGGTGCACATGCTCACAAGTATGCACATCATAAGCAGGCCTACATTACACAAAAATAAAAGCAACCTTTTGACTTGGAAGCTGATTGCAAGGATCTTGTGCCCTAGCATGAACAATGTCCTGCAACCCAAAGCAAGCATATGCAAGACAGTCCAAGTTAACCATGAGCTACACAAGCCTGTTGATACTGCCATTCCATAAGAAAGGAGATTAACTGACAAGTGAGGTGTAATCAGTCTTTTACCGAAAAGAGGTGTATTGAAGACCACTGTGGTACAAGCTTCAGTGAGCGACCAACTGGCACAATCGATTAAATAGTCCAAAGCAACTTTAAGCACTCCCCTATAGCTATAATCTGATAGAAATGTAGCCAATACCGTATCTGCCCGCATCAAGCATCGCAGAAAAAGAACCTTTCTATGACACCCTAGATGACATTCTGAGGAGCTGCCCAAATGGGAAGAAAGCTGGGTAAATTCAATGCACATATTGAAAGAGTGATGCATGGCCAATGTGCCACAATTGTAATGTGCCGGACAAGATCAAAGATAACATTCAAGAGATTCTGGGTGTCTAAAAGCATAACTGTCAAAAGGTTAGTATGCAGCTACAGCAAGTAATTAGGAAAGCTAATAGAACACACATTTATCACAAGGGGAATTTAATACAAAAAAGGTTTGATTAAACTACATAGGGCATTGGAAAGACATCTGGAGTATTGTGAACAGTACTGATCACCTTATTTGTCCAAGCATTTAAATATGTTGGAAGAGCTTCAGAGAATGTTTCACAAACTAATACCTGGAATGGGTGGGTTGTTTTGAGTTAAGGATGGACAGGTTAGGCTTGAATCTGCTGCAGATAAGAGGAAGAGGCAACTGGATTGAAAGTTAAGATCCTGAACAGACTTGATAGGGTTAACATGGAGAGGATATTTCCTCTTACGTGAGCATTTAGAACTAGGGGTCACTAATTTTAAAACATGGGGTCACCTATTCAAAACTGAGATGAGGTGAACATTTCTCTCAACTCTTTGGAACTCTCTTCAAATAAACAGCCAAAACAGAGTGCTTGGAATTTTTAAAAAATAAACTCTGGGGAGGATAGAATCATTGTAAGAAAGCAGATGAAAGATTATCAGGGATATGCAGGAACATGGATTTGAGGTCACAATTGGATCAGCCACAATCTTATTAAATAGCAGAGCAGGTCTGAGAAGCCAAATGACTGAATCCTGCTATTTGTTCATACGGCATTCTTGAGCTTTGTATCCTGAAAGCATTCCATCACAAATACATTCTTTCAAGACAAATATTGGCACAAACTATCGTCATACCACAGAGTCTAAAGAATGGCGATGAGATCTGATCATCACAAGATTGCACAATCATTTGTATTCTCCACAACTGCATCTACCACAGCCCAAACAATATCAACCACTCATCAGAAAAAGCATCCACAAAATTTCACAGTTTCAACGTGACAGCCTCCCATATATCACTGGTGCACATAATGATACTTGTAGCACATTATGGGTTATCTTGCTAGGATAAAAATCATGAACAGATCACTCAAATGGAGACAGTTTCATTGCCTCAGACATATCCACATGACAGAATCTTTCCCAAATACACAGTAACTAGGTAACTCTAGTCAGACAAAACCAGTGGAATGCCCAACATTCCATTCAATGATGCTTGCAATGATGACCTGAAGGCCCCCAAACCTTAATTATTGAAGCTCACTGGGAAAGTGGTGATACCCACTATAGGCTGACATGTACAATCACAACTACTAGTGGCTACAGCACTTGGCAACAGCAGCCAACCACCAACGATAACACCCAATAATGCCTTGCGTAGCATGTGTAGCAGAACCTACTTCTCATCGAATGGCCTCTTCAGCCAAAAGTACACCTTATTAAAAGGCCCCTTCTAAAATGGGGGTATTTCACTCTCTGCCCATAATCTTCGTAGATGAAAAGACAGCAAATGTATCAAAGGTAGAATCAATAATTATTTTCTTATTTATAATGAAATGGAGGTGCAACTTAACCAAATACATTTTAGAAAAACACGTGGCTCCTCTTTGTCACAAAATAGTAAATATCAACAAGTTCCAGTAGAATTATCAATTTAAAGCACTGGCTAAATGGTTGCATGTTTATTTAAATTTTCTGTTGAGGAATTCAAAGTTAGCTATAACTTTGATATATGTACAGATACAGTAACTGTGTTAGATTATGACTGGGTCATTCAAAATTCCTTGTGCGTTCTTACAATTGACATTTAATGGCTTGCTTAGGCCAAACACACAAGATCACAATTTGCCAGTTCAGTAAACCGTGCACACTTCCCACTTCTTTCAAAGCTATAAATTTTCTGAGTTGACAGCCTGGGTTTCAGAAAAGTATGATTTTAGATCATACAGTTGTATTGCTGAAATTATTACAGAAGTTTGAAACCTAAAATAAAAGTCTTCATTACTCTTGCCACTTTCCTGAGGACCTAAACAATTTACAAATGCAATTCATTCACCAATGCTTCAAAAAAGTATTCATCTGCAATACTTGATTAATTATAGTGGTTGGTTTTTCATTGCAGGAGTGAGTGATCATAGTAGACCCCAGTCTGCCCTAACTAATGTATATTCCCAGCAGTGATCTTTGGACAGTGGCAACTGAGCAGGAACACCAGTAATACAAGGGATATTCTTGCTGTAATAGCTGAAATCAACCATCTCAGGATGTAACATTTTCATTAAAACTGAAGAATGCTAAATACCAACTATGAAAGCAAGTAAATCTTATTTCCATATTATGTTAAATTTCAAACTAGATCTGTGATATTAAATAGGAAACACCAATTTCAAGGAAAACTCTGACTAGACTATGCATTTAATGATAAATTAATAGTGCTAAATGCCATGCACATATCATACTATAGCACTGAACAAGAGTCTGCCTGTCTAAAGTTCAGATTCTTATGCAGGGAGAGTACACTACAATGAATGAAAATGAAAATAGCATCTCTGTGTGAATTATATAAAATGTTCTCTTTTCTTATGTTCAGCCTAACATGGTCACTAAGTTCCAGCAGGCTCAGGTTACGGAAGGAAATACACATGCTCAATGCACAAGGTGTAACTTAAGGTAATTACTGTGCGCAATTTAAAGCACTCTCATTTATTCACTTTATTTGAAAAGGAATTTAAAATTTATTCACTTTTTCCTACCATTTGCTGAATTCTGTGGAAGGTTTTCCCATGGAAACTAAATGCTTGTTCAAAAAGGACCCGGTCCTCCACAGTCCACTCATCTGGAAATGGTGTGAAGTTTGGAAGGTCAGCCAAAGACTTCTCAATATTGTGTTTGTGCCAAAAGAGCATACCTAAAGCCTATGGAAAATTCATTTCATGAGTGCAAATAAAATCAAGACATTGAAATTAAATACAGTATATACTAAGTCAAGACAGGACTGGAACAAGATCTTAAAGTGGATAGACAGGTGGCAGAATAGTTGCTGAAATTGACAGGCACTCAATTACCCATCTGCAGGAACATGACATAAAAGAGTCTGGTCATTCACTGGTACACACAAAACCACAATTTCAAAGCCTAAAAGATTCCTGCGTCAGTCATAGCTCAGGCTGGTAGCATTCTCACTTGTGTCTGAAGATTGAGAGCTAAAGTCCCACTCCAGGGCAAGAGTACTAAAATCAAAAGTTGGCACTCTGGTGTATACTGAGGAAATACAATTGTGTAAAGTACTGCCTTTTTGATGAGGGGTTTAACCAAGCCACATCTACATATACAGCTAGATACAAAATTTTGACAAAATGGCAGACAAGTTATCCTTGTGCCCTAGCTAGTAAATCCCTTGATAAAAATCAGCAAATGCAGATAACGTGGTTATCACACTGCTGCTCCTGGTGGGAGCTCACTCAAATGGTCTGCTGCATTTCTTGCATTACAACAGTCACTACATTTCAAAAGTACTTCATTGGTTTTAAAGTGACTCAGGTCATCAGGTGGTTACAACAGGTGCTCTATGAAATGCAAAACTTTATTTTATAACTTTCATCCAATTGCTGTGAATAGATAGCTCTAGCTGTCATCTATCAACAGTTGAACTACAGAGTATTTTCAATCTAGAAAGACTCAATGGAATGGGGACAGAGTCATGAACAAAATGTGAGACAGTAAGCAGAATAAAGAACTGTTCTATCACTCTCAAATTCTGAGACACCAGCTTCATAACCTGCAGTGAAGCTGAACTAGCTAATTAAATGAAATCAAAGTTTGTCACCTTCAAAGTGATTACTTCAAGCTCTTTACAGAATTGGCTTATTGAACTAAATTTTTATAGTTTAATGTATTGCTTCGAAACTAAACAACTTAATATATTATAACAATTGAAAGGAAGTTAGCCAAGATCAATCCTTTTAGAAACTGTAGTGCTAATAATAAACACACATATATACACACACACACAAAAGCACAATTGTTCTCATTATTCAAGTTACAGATTTGGTTTCAAATTAACAAGCAGTAAAACTTCAAACAAAAACTGAAGTTGCTGTGCAGGTCTGATAGCATTTGTAGACAGCGAAACAGAATTATAAAATTTTGAGCACAATGATCCTTCAACAGAATGGTCTGTGCTCTGATGAAGGGTTGCTGAACTTGGAACATTATAACTATTTTTCCTCTGCACAGAAGCTGCCAGACCTGCATTTCACCAGCACACTGTTATTGTTTCAGATTTCCAGCATCCAGTCCTGTGTTATATTAGAACTGTAGAATCTGATATTCTATGATGTTTTGGATAATTATACATAACCTGGATGCTATCCTATTATTTTGTATGAAACAAAGTATGCTCACAGCTAATGTCGAACTATATTACATCCTATTTTCAGGTTGTACTTTGGTAAATGTCTATGTATTTCAGAAGCTTTTGTTTTAAAATGTTTAGTCACATGTAAAGTTTTATTAGGCATCTAATATTTGCTTATTACACACAGGCATTATCTACTAGTCCTTCATCAGATGTTTAGGATGTTCAGTCTACATCACGAGTTTGTCATCTGAAGTGGTAGTTTCTATATCTTGAATGAAGCAGTTGATCAAATTCAGCATGGAAAGTTTGCAACAAAATATCTTTAAGAGCATTGTGAAAATATTGCTTCAAAAATTTGAGCAGAAGAGAATATAAACAAGTTTTCAAATCATACATATATAGAATAATATTTGAACTAAATAACTTAACTTGCAGTTACTTTTCAAAGTTCCTCCATTGGCATGAAGTGTCAACATCAGGAAAGAGAATGTCACTGCATTTGGTTAAAACGTGTAGAAGTTCATCATAGCCAATCATAAGGTGGAATTATTTATTGTCTTTGAACTAACCTTCAGAATAAAACCATCTCTGCTTAATAAATCAGCTTTGAAAGTAATTATGAGACTTTGGGGGGGGGGGGGGGGGGGAAGAAGAGAAGAGAGGTGGCAGGGGCAGGAGGGTTAAGGCAATAAAAATATTACCAAATATATTTTTGGTGTCTCATATTGAAGTTTATTTCCACATGCATTATGGTGTATTTGTAACTTGGAAGACTGCGGAGGAAGAAATATAATAGGACTGTATGTAGGCCTTCACGATCTTTCTTCTAGTTTTTTTTGGTTTGAAACAGATTGCACAACTATATCAAGAAAACCTGGTATCCATTGTTTGAAACAGTTTATTGAACTGGCATATTACATTTTTTTTAACTTTATCCTTTAACTATGTATCTGTTTGAGAGACAGTAGGAATTATGATCATAGATATTAATTAGACAAAGCTATTTAACTGTGTTCTTTTAATATTACATTACTAACAATAAATTCTTAAGTTTATAACTTAAACAAAACTTGTTCTTGATCTGATATTGTTAAAGTCTGGTTAAGAACAAGTGGGTAACTTTACGGAGTTGTTGAATGGTTTGCATTTCATTGTATTGTGACTCCCATAATAGTTAGGATGAATTCGTTTGGCTGGCTATCCCTGTGACATAGCGACAAGTTAAACAGCAAAATTTGGTCTTTTAAGGTGAGGAGGGGTTCATATTGGACCAATTTGAATAGATATAACTCAGTCGCCATCTTAAGAGGCTGCATTTTGGTTTTTGTTCTATTTCTATTATAAACTTCTATGTTCACATTTATGATGCCTGTGCAAACACGTTATATCCTCCTACTAATGGTGGTTCGACATTATGAATTATCAGTTCTTTTGTGTATATTGCTATAAACTGCTTATTTCAACAATGGACTTTATTATGATTGGGGTACTTGGAAGTATCAGAATCTAGCTTCGTACATGATGCACAGTAATTACTCATTATGGCAAGGATGAACAGCACAGTCAAGCGATTCTTCAACACTAAAGGACCACTTTCAAGAAACTATACTCTCAACATACTTTCCTGAAGCGATGGCAAGGAACTTTGCTCTCTAACTGCCTGTCTCCATTCAAATAAGGATCGTTATTACACAAATAGTGGGAAAATTCCTTGCTTGAAGGAGAAATGCACAAACTAGCTGTGATCCAATCAAAATTGGCTCTGGAAAGGAGCAGCACCACCTCCCAGGTACGGTAGCAAAGTGGTTATGTTAGTGGTCATGTCAGTTGTCAAATGATCGAATGACCCACAATAAGAATCCAGAAACAGGAATTCAAATCCCACCACAGCCAGTAGGAAATAGGAATTCAGTTAATTAAATCAACTTGGAATAAAAAGCTAGCTTCAATAATGGCAACCACAAAAACCCAAATCCTTTGGAAAGAGACCTGATTTTTCAGTCCAAAATATTTTTAACATTGGGTTCACAGCAAAATAGTGATCTCTTACCACCCTTCTGAAATGCTGTACTAACAAACCCAAATTTTATCAACCATTTCTCCACAAACTGCAATTGGTCAAGGTGGCAGCCTACCAACTACTGCAGCAGCAAAACCTCTGGAATGGATGAGTAACTTCGAGGAACTCAGAACATATCCTTCTAGGACATTAATTGCTTTTAAAAAAAGGGATAAAGAGCAGCCAAAAGGTTATTGGTCCTAAATAAGGGGAGTGAACAAAATGAGAATAGATGTTACACAACATGGAGTTAAGATCACACAGGAAAGCTCAAGAGGGGCAGGGCACTTTTAATTATTCATTTTGAATAAAGAATCTGTCTTTGAGTAAGAAAAATGATTAAGTTTAGCATGAAAATTGAAACTGTATAAGATTGGAGAAAAGTAGATTTCAGCAAGGAGGGAAACTGACAGATAAATTAGGAAGAAATTAGAACAATTTGAGTATCAAGTAATCACATTTCAAAAAATATTAAACCAGAAGTTGCCAGAATTATGTAAGCATGAAATATGCCCAATAAAGGTCAACAAGACTTTACAGACTTTAATATTGAGAGAAGCGGTTAAACAAAAATAAAAACAACAGTAAATATTCAAAGAGATAAAAGGATGGTGAAGAAACTGAATAAGGAGAAGTTTCTGCTTTTTGACGTGCACCAGCAGGGATGGAACACATGAGACAAGGAATCAGAGATAACAGACTAGATAATTTTGAAACAAAATTACTAAAACAAACTAAAAAGCTTGCAGAGCTCAGAAAAAGGTGGAAAGTTTGTCTGAAGGTGCACAAAAATGTTGAGGTAATTAAAGATAAATCAGAACCTCGAATCACAACCTTTCGAATATGTGAAATGGAAATTCCTGGGGGGGGGGGGGGTGCAGGCATCCAAACTTTAGAGAATCTTTGATTACAATTTTATGGCCACTTTGCAGCATCCTACAATAACAAGCACCTGAACACCATGCAGAGGGGGTGCAGAGGAGATTCACTAAAATGGATTCCACAGAAAAGAAGTTTCAATTATGACAGACACTATTTATTCCTTGAACTGAGAAAAGTCAAAAGAAAAGGTATTCAAAGCTAATATGACTTTAATAAGTGAAAGTGAGATAACTATTTCTTGATATCTCAGTGGTGTGCATAGATTTAAAAAATACAAAAAAGAACAAAAGAAATGGTAAGGACATTTATTATCCATCTTAAGTTAGGTAGCTGTTCAAGAATGAATCAGAAACAGTGCAAAGGAATTGTAATAGCTATTAAATATTTGACCAGGACCTAAACTGAACCAGCAGTATAAGTATTGTGCTTTTAAGAGTGGGTCAGAGGATGAGAATGCTTTTTTAAAATTCTTTCAGCGTGTATGGGTATCACGAACCTGGCCAGCATTTATTGTACATCGCTAATTGCCTGCAAAAGGCAGTGATAAGCCACCTTCATAAACCATTGCAGTCAATTTGGTAAAGGTATATTACAGGGTTGCTAGAAAGGGAATTTCATGAGTTTGAAAATGAAACCGTAATATTGCTCCATGTAAAAATGGCATGACATTTGGAGGGAAATTTAAGGTGGTGGTATTTGCATATATCTGCGCCCTTGTCTAAGTGGCAGAGGTTGTTGGTTTATTTTGGACGAAGTAAACACTAACACCGTGCATTCATGTTGCAGGAAGGGAATATTTAAGTTTCATGGATAGACAGCCAAACAAGTGGACTACTTTATCTTGGATGGTGCTCAGCTGAGAGCTGGTTAAGTCACTAATCCAAGATAAGTGAAAGGTGTTCATAATGCTCATGACTTGTGTCATGTGAAATAATTGACTAACAATCATACAGCATCACTCTTTTTCAGGGTGCTCCACGTGGACAAAATTTAAACTAAAAATAAGCAAAGAGGTGAAACCAGCAAGTGTAAATAGGTGCTTAGTAAAATGATTGGGGCGAGGAGTGGAACTTTGAGAGGTTTGCCCAGAGCATTCCAGGGAATAGAGTTTAGATCATTGGAAACACAATTCCAGAGACATAGGTATAGAAAATTTGGGGAAAGGTTAGTTGCAAGGTTGGAGGAGATGAAAGAATATAGAACCACAAAGGGATTCAAACATTACATCATAATTTTACACCTGAAATGGTGAGGGCGAGTATAGATTTGCTGACAAGAATATACAGTGTTGATGTGAGCAAAAGGGAACAACTTTGGTCTTCGCAGTGTTCAATTAGATAATTAAGGTATTGGACAGGAAGTCCAATAAGAAGTGTACAAGTAAGGTGGTTCTGTCAGCACACAGACACAAACAAACCACATCTGCAATTGGAATCACCATGGGGACCTAGCAGCAAATAAAAAGGAAGGGACCAAGGTCAGAATACTTGGAAGGCAATAGTCTAGGGACAGCAAGATTCCTTGCAGTTGTTCTGACTATAATTTGCAGGTTACAGTGGAAATAAGGTAGGGAGTTCACAATGAACCAGAGAGGGGAGGGGATGTGGAGAAGAAATGTTACAGTTTTCTACATTAAACAGGACAGGTAGTAAAAAATACACAGAGATTAAGGGTTATGCATCGCAGTCACTTACAATAATTCTACAATTTTAATCCAGTGCTGCAGCAGGGATAAAGCCTGTGGAGAAGTTCAAATAGAGTGCGGAAAACACGTGATAACAGTCAACAAGGGAAGTTGAAGATGGAGCTCTAACTTAGAAGGACAAAGGGATTGAAAATAGGCTTACTGAAGCAGAGAAGATGTGCAGGCAGCAACTTTAAAATGGAGATGTTAGTATCGGGGAAAGACAGCCATTTCAACAACAGTTAGCATGAGGGCTGGGAAACTAAGCAGTCAGATTAGTCAGAATAAGACCAAGGATTAAATTTTAGATTTTAAAAGATTTATTACCTGTTCCATGTTGTAGCCATGCTTCTCTTTGGCTATTGAAATGTACTCATCCACTGAAAATGCAAAGCAAAAAGTTAAAAAAAAGTTCATATTTAGTGACAATTAACAAAAAGACAGTCTTTGCCACCTGCATGTTAACCTAGTCAAGTGAACCATGATCCCACTGTTGAACCCAGACTTTTATTCCACTGAAATAACCAGAATGAAATGGGGCAAATTTTAAGGACAAGCAATCCACTTGAATTAACACGCTAATAGTGACGAGAAGAATTTACCTTTATACCTTAGCCAGACTCAAGATGAAATAGGATCTTCAAGACCAATGAAAGTATTTACATTGGTACTGCTGTAACTTAATGCATAAGACAATTGAAAACAACTTAAAAGCTTGCTCTTTGGACCAAATATCACACGTTTAAACAACAGGAATTTCTTCTTTTTAATCAGATATTTGTCTGGGATACCTTATCATTGAATATAATTAAGGCTGAAACATGCAGCAAGGAATCTCAGGAGAAAGGGAGCAGGCAGGAAAGTGGAGGTGAACCGAATAACCATGATTATACTGAATGGTGCAGTAGGTTGAAAGTACTATATGGTATTTTCCTGTTCTTACTTCAAGTAACTGCAATAATGAGATAGATTTAAAAAGTATGCAGAACAGAAGCTATTGCCAAACATAATGAAGTAGTTGAGAGTGTCAATGATTAGTCATTCAGAGCATTAAATATTTCCTTCCAACCAAAAAGGCACAAATCTGGTATTAACTAAGTAAACCTGTTTACATGATATCGTTCAGGGCTACCTCAAGTTACAACAGGAGAGCTTCTATAAAGCGGGAAGCAACAAAAATCAGGGTTGAAATAAAAATTAAATGCTGGAAAACTGAGTGAGTTGGCAGCGTCTATGGGCAGACAGAAACAGGGTCAATATATTGGTCCAAAGGATGATACTAGACTCAAAGAAATTAACTGTTTCTCACTCCACAAATGCTGCCAGATATGCTGAGTTTTTTTTTAAAGAAACTATTTCAGAATTCCAGCATCTGCAGTACTTTGTTTTTACAAAAGTCAATGGTGGCCTGAAGCATGTGAATTGTGCGGTATATTGTCCTCAGGTCTGCGTGGGTTTCCCCTGGGTGCTCCGGTTTCCTGCCACAACCTAAAGATGTGCAGGCCATGCTAAATTGCCCATAGTGTAGGGCGCATTAGTCAGGGGTATATATTATACATATATAGGATAGAGGAATGGGTCTGGGTGGGTTAATCTTCGGAAGGTTAATGCAAACTTGTTGGGCCAAAGGGCCTGTTTCCATACTGTAGGGAAACAAATTGCATTTGCCTAAATTTCTCAAAATAAGATGAACAGGATGAAACAAAGAAAAAGCACATTTTCTGATTTTCTATCATGATCAAAAACCAGCCTTCTTCTCCCATGCAATAATTATTATTTAAATCAATGATCTCACACAAAATACACACTGCAGCATTTACCTAACATTGAGAGTTTCCAGTTCTGGTACATCTTTTCTCTGGCATCGGTTTCAGAGTTTTGCAAAGAAAAAACGGTATGCATGGAAACTTTCATATAGTTTGCTCTGACATAATGTGATAGTTCTGCTCTCGTGTGATCTTTTATTATAAGAAAATCACGAAATAGCAACACGATGTAAACTAGTGAAGCCAGAATCGCATTATAGCCAATAAAAGTAAGGAAAATTTGCATTCTATGGTCTAAATTGCCCATAGTGTAGGGCGCATTAGTCAGGGGTATATATTATACATATATAGGATAGAGGAATGAGTCTGGGTGGGTTAAAAATGGTCTGAATTCCCCAATCGTGTTAAAGTCAATTCACATTGAAGAAATGCACGTGATAGCAGAACACACTTTACAAACAAATGAGCAATAACAGTCCTTCCAGGCTCGCGAGCCTACTCCACCATTCAATGAGATCATGAATAATCTGATTGCAACCTCAACTTTCCCACCTTTCCCTGACAGATACTTGACTAACAATGGAATCAAGCTAACTTTGAATATTTTTAAAGCAATGGCTCCACCACTGTGGAAGTGTTCCAAAGATGCATAACATTTTTTTTTGGAGGGGAGGGGGGGGGGGGGGGGTCGGTCAGGTTAAAAATAATGGGCCTTCTATTTAATGTGCCCCCATTTCTGGTGTTTCCCATAACAGGGAACACTCCAGCATCCAACATGTTAATGGATCATTACATCCTTGCAGAATCTCATGTCTTAATAAAAACAATCACTTGCACTTCTAAACTTCAGTGGAAAACAGGCCAACCTATTAACCTTTCTTCACAGAATATGCTAACTTTTGGCTATATCTAAGTTTTACACCCATAATCTGTGAAGAAATAGTTTTGTCAATGAAAGTGCATTCAGACTCTAATTTTTAATTGGAAACAGCTCAATAAAAAAATCTGCTCTGCAACTGTACATTGCCAACAATCTTACAATTCAAACAACACATTCTTAGTCCACAAACAAATGGTGGTATGGTTGGTGCCTGCCTTTTATAAATAGTGATTGATCTTCAGCACCACAGTATCTACTGATATGAGCTTTTTCACAAAGTCTTTGATTAATTCATTAGCTTTCAACAGGCAACCATTTAACAACATGTCTGCATTCTTCTGTAACTAAAGCACTAAGTAATGCTGTATTAGTGTCCATCTCAATTATGCCTGTTTTCTATAGCTTTGGTGTGAGCATATCTGGTGTACAATTTTGGTCTCCTAAACCAAAGAATGATCTCTTTAAAAGGAGCCTACAATTTAGTTTCGCCTACATTGCATCCTCGGCTACAAAGGCTGCCATGTGTCCTTGGATTATGAAGTTAACAAAAAAAAAATTGGTGACAATTATTAATAAAGCTTGAAACCATTGCAAGTAAATGGTCCTTCCTATACTCAAGTACTTAGCAGATATTCACATTATATTTTGATAAATTCGGCAATGCTACAAAACGCAAAGTCTTTTCTCTTCCGTTATCCAAGTAATTCAGGAAACTGTTCAAATATTGCTGAACTTCAAGATATAATTCCCAAAACAATCCAATTCTAATAAACCAACTTTTTATTTTCAGTTGCACTCTCAGTAATTTATATGCTTAAACCAGCCTAATGATTCAATCCCAAGATTGGAGACCTCAGTTTCATAATTTAATAACTTTAACCACATTCCATAATATAGACATTTTTTTATCTCATCTGTAAAGCTCCCTCCTCAGAGAAGGATTGCTCTTTTAAGACCTCATATTCAGGCAAGCAAATGCTAGGGAAAATAAATACTTGTAATATGTTAGAGGTGATTCTTGGAATTTTCTTCTGGGATCAATTCCAAAAGTCTCTAAAATTTGTTTTTAATTCATTCACAGGATGAGGGTGTCACTGGCTAAGCCAGCATTCATTGCCCACCCCAACTGCCACACAGTCAACCAGATTGATGTGGGTCAGAAGTCACATGTAACCCAGATCAGATAATGATGGTAGCTTCTTTCCCTGAAGGACATTAAATGAATCAGATGGGACTTTACTGACAAACAGCTACCATGGTCATTTTAATCTTAAGTCAAAATTTTTTTATTGATTTCAGTTCCACTATCTGCCATGGCAGGATTCGAGCCTAGGCCCCAGGGTTAACAAGGTTAGTACCATTAAGCCATTGTCCCCTCTTATCGAGTTCAAGCACAACTATAAAATAATTGCTGTCATAAAAACCTAGCCAGTTCACCAACGTTCTTTAAAGAAAACCATTCCCTTACCTGGTCTGGCCTATGTGAACTCAATGTGCTGAACTCTTAACTGATCACAGCTAGCCTAGCAAGCCATTTAGTTGTAACAAACTGCTGAAAAGTCCCAAAGAAATAAACTTTGCCTGACTATCTGGAATTGATCTAGGTAATAAGTAAACACAATGATGATGACTCTGACATCCAGGAACCAGTTTCAGAATTGCTCAGACTAGTCAAACAGCAGCCAGTCATAATCATGCTCAAAGAATCATACCTACAGACAATGTCCCAGACAATAGCATTACCATTTTTAGGTGTGTCCTGGATCACTGTCAGAGTAAAGTTGGCAGAAGAAGTGACAAGTCAGAGGTGTACAGTCAATAGGAAGATACTCTAAGAGTTCACAACATTTAAGTCTGGGACCCATCAAATTTCATGGAATCAGGTCAGATTTCATTTTGGAATCTAATTTGTCTAATAATAACATCAGGTATGATCATAAGTGGTTCAAGGCAGCAACTACACTACCTTCTCAACGGCAACTAGGGATGAACAGTAAGTGGATACAGACAACGGTGATGGACAATAAATTCCACAGTTATAAAACAGAGGTTGACCTTCCTCTCAGAACTAAAACCGAAACATTCAAAGAAAAGCGCCTTGCCCTATAATCTTTTGAAAAGTGGTGTAACCAGCCCTTCTGCAACTTCTAGTGGTTAAACAAAATAAATTCCTGACATTCACTTTAAAACCAACAAGACACAATTTATCTAACTCTGACAGTGAACAAATTAACTGAACTATTAACAAATCGAACAAACCTTTTATCCGACTTTTCCTAAATAAAGCAAGATTCTAATGGTATAGTGTTCCAATAAATAGAAGTCCCACTCATTAGAAAAAATAAAATTTAGACTCTCAAAATAACAGCCAGATTACGTGCCTTCTGTGTCAATTCTTCTGTGAGGAGTGCCTTCTATCATTTGTACCTTTGGTATTTCGATTTTGTTTTCTCTAAGTCATAGATAAGACTGAAAGCCAGCAATACTCTCTCAAGACAGTGTTGAGGGCCATTAGCTCTGGTGAGCGACAACTAGCTCTGGGAGTCTCTGTCCAAATGACCCTTTTATACACCTCAATCATGACATATCAATATTTCTTACAGTTGGACTGGTCTTGTGTTGTCAAAACCAGATTTAAATTTAATAGGTTTTTGGGAACTAAGTACCTGGTTCAAACTGACTGGCTAAATTTAAAAGCCTGTTGTCTTGGTACAAACTACTGCTTGGCCTGCGAACCGCATGGCCTTTCCATACAAATATTTCAACTTGGGCTCTGTGTAATTGGCGTTTGCATCCATTTTAAATGTCTAAGCACCAAAAAGCACCTTTTTGTTTAAAAAGGGACTACACAATGCTTTCCCCATTTTACAAACACCAAATTGTAACTTCCTGCCTCCCAATTACTCAACTCCTATACTCAAAACTTCTCAGCAATGAAGGTATCTTAACCACCATACAAACTTCAAAGAATTATATACCTGAACCCTTAGGTCTCTGTTCTACAACACTACCCAAGGCCCTACTTTTAGATGTACAAGTCCTGTGCTTGTTGTTTTACAAAAATTCAATACCTTGCGTCTATCCAAATTAAACTCCACCTGTCACTCAAGATCTCTTTATGATCTTAGATAATCTTCTTTACTGTCTATTTAAATACTCAAATGTTGAGGGTTTCTGCCTTTAAAGGCAGTGAGTTCCAGATTCTCACCATCTTCTGGGTAAAAGTTTTTTCTGTCCCTTAGTTTGAGATCATGCTCCTCCTTGGTCACTGATCTCTCCATCGAGACAGGAAATTTATTTCTATCTACCCTATCAATTCCCCTCAATTTTATACATCTCAATCATGTCATCTCTCAACCTCCTGTGCTTTAAGAAAAGCAACACCAGTCTGTCCAATTTCTTGTCAGAAATTTTCCAGCCTATGCAATATCCTGATGTGTGTTGCCTCCCTGGTACTGCAACCTCTATACTCTAGAACTTTAGTAACTGTTCATAGATTGAAAGAACCAACAAACACTTAGTAAATGTTTACAAACAGTTACACAAAAGGAATTAAAAAGCAACATGCCAATTAACCATCCCTAAGATCAAGGCGTCAAAGTAACATATACTATTTCCCAGGAGAGGAGAGGTAACTAGCTATATGACAAATTGACAATACGATTGTCAGCAGAAAGAATGTTCTGAGGTGAAGGGGTTAATGACAGGCGGTGCTTCAAACGAACAGCTAACACTGACTGTAACAACGAACAGAGAACTAGGTTGAGTGCAGCTAGTTCTTACACCTAATAAGCAAGCTACTGACTTGGTTACTTCATGCGTCATAAATAATGTCAAACCACAAACTAAACAAAACAGAAAATCCTACAAGAGTTCAACTTTGGGATTCTTTATCAGAACTCCAGAGAATCATTCTGCACAAGGATTGAACCATGGACACCAAGAGACAGATACTGTTGGTTGGAATCATTGCTAAATTCCACCATTAATGAGGTAACAGTCTAGAGGCAATACTTGCTTACTTGAAGGTCATATTTACTTTGAAGGGTCTACATGCAATAAAGTTTAAATAATTGTTTCAGTATTGGATTGTGAGCGATTTCTTAATAAGTAGCTGAATTAAAGATAGCTTGTGAAAATTTACACAACACAGGGGAGGGGCCGCACTAAACTTTGTACTGAGAAGTGAGCCTGGCCAGGAAGTCAGTTTCAGTGGGGAACAGCGATCATAATTCTATAAGTTTTAAGAGCCTTTTGAAGGCTAGGTGGTCAGAGATAATGACCATTCATGCTCCTGTGAGGATAACTGATAAGGATGGCAAGAACTCTGGATGACAAGAGATTTCGAAACTTGGTCAAAAAGAAAAAAAAAAGGAAGCAAATGTAAAGTTTAGGAAACTGAAATCAGACATGCCTTTGAGGAATACAAAGGAAGTAGGGAGTAATGTAAAGAGATAGGAAGGGCTAAAAGTGGCCATGAAATGTCATTGGCAAATCGGATTAAGGAGAATTCCAAGGCATTTTATACATATATTAAAGCCTAAATGGTAGCCAGGGAAAGAACAGGTCCACTCAAGGACAAAAGGAAATGGGAGACATCCTTAAATGAGTACTTAGCATTATCCATGTCCGTCTTGCTGATTACCAATGCAAAGATTCAGGAGGGTATGTTGATTTTCTAGAGCAACAAGGATAATTCAGGAAATTATAGGCCGGTGAGCTTTACATCAGTAATAGAGTAATTATTAGAGAAGATTCTTAGGACAGGATTTACTCTTAGTTGGAAAAGAATGGATTTTAGGGATAGTCAGCATGGATTTGTGCATATCTAAATAGCAAAAGTGCAGTGCACCAAACAATAACAGATAATATGCACCCATTATTTTATCATTAGGGCTAGGAATAAGAGCAATATGTTTATACTGTGCACACAGTTATGCAGAAATAGGTATGCTAATCTTAAGATTGTTGCCACTGCTAAGCTTGCATTGACTTGCTTGACTTTATTGACTATACTTGAACTTATCAGCAAGAGTGTGGAGTGTGCATAATGAGGCAGTGTGTTCGCCAACAGGAAACCCTGGATGAATCATGACATACAGAACCTGCTAAAAACCAGGCGTGAGGCCTTCAGATCAGGAGACCCACTCAATTATAAGGAATTCAAGTATGAACTTCACAGAGCCATTACAGCCAAGGACCAATACTGATCCAAACTAGAGACCCAGACAGACACCCGGCGACTTTGGCAAGGACTAAATGACATCATAGGTTCCAAAAAGAGAGAGTGCAAGATAGCAGACGATGGCACATCCCTCTCAGATTGTCTCAACACCTTCTATGCTCGCTTTGAGCAGAATTTCAGCGGAGAGGTAACACCTATTCTGACAAGTCCTGACAAACCTATCCCAACAGTCACTACAGAGGTCAGATCAGTTTTCTTTCATGTGACTTCAAGGAAAGCGATGGGACCAGATGGAGTACCAGGCCGTGCACTCAGAGCATGCACAGATCAACTGGCAGAGATCTTCTTGGACATCTTCAACCTCTCCCTGCAGCAGGCCACTGTCCCTGCCTGTTTCAAGAGGGCCAACATTATCCCTGTGCCTAAGGAAGCATGTCTCAATGACTAACGCCGAGTGGCTGTAACTTCTATGGTCATGAAGTGCTTTGAAAGGCTAGTCCATGGCATCTTCCTACTGCCCCCTCGACCATGACCCCCCCCCCCTCCCCCAATCACCAAACCATCATCTCCCAGACCATACAGAACCTCATCACCTCAGGAGATCTCCCACCCACAGCTTCCAACCTCAGTCCAGGAACCCCGCACTGCCCGATTCTACTTCCTTCCCAAGATCCACAAGCCTGACCACCCTGGCCGACCCATTGTCTCAGCATGCTCCTGCCCTACTGAACTCCTCTCTACCTACCTCGACACTGTCCTATCCCCCCTAGTCCAGGAACTCCCCACATACGTTCGAGACACCACCCACGCCCTCCACATCCTCCAAGACTTCCATTTCCCCGGCCCCCAATGCCTCATCTTTACCATGAATATCCAATCATCTATACCTCCATCCGCCATGACCAAGGCCTCCAAGCCCTCCATTTTTTCCTCTCCTGACATCCCCAACAGTACTCTCCCACCAACACTCATTCGTTTGGCCGAACTGGTCCTCACCCTTAACAATTTCTCCTTTGAATCCTCCCACTTCCTCCAGACCAAAGGGGTAGCCATGGGCACACGTATGGGCCCCAGCTATGCCTGTCTCTTTGTTGGCTACGTAGAACAGTTGATCTTCCGTAATTACACCGGCACCACTCCCCACCTCTTCCTCCGCTACATTGATGACTGCATTGGCGCCACCTCGTGCTCCCACGAGGAGGTTGAGCTATTCATCAATTTCACCAACACATTCCACCCTGACCTTAAATTTACCTGAACCATCTCGGACACCTCCCTCCCCTTCCTGGACCACTCCATCGCCATTAATGACGACCGACTTAACACTGACATTTTTTACAAACCCACTGACTCCCACAGCTACCTGGATTACACAACGCCTCATCTTCTGCCTCGGAACACTTCAACCCCAGGGCATCAATGTGGAATTCAACAGTTTCCTCATTTCCCCTTCCCCCACCTCACCTTAGTTCCAAACTTTCAGCTCAGCACCGTCCCCATGACTTGTCCTACCTGCCTATCTTCTTTTCCACCCAACCACTCCACTTTCCCACACCCCTGACCTATCACCTTCATCCCCCTCACCCATTGTACTCTCTGCTATTTTCTCCCCACCCCCACCCTCCTCTAGCTTATCTCTCCACCCTTCAGGCTCTCTGCCTTTATTCCTGATGAAGGGCTTTTGCCCGAAATGTTGATTTCGCTGCTCCTTGGATGCTGCCTGAACTGCTGTGCTCCTCCAGCACCACTAATCCATTAATCAACACCAGCCTCCTTACTACTCTTGACCCACTCCAATTTGCCTATTGGACCAAAAGATCCACGTCAGATGCCATATCACTTGCCCTTCACCCCTCCCTAGAACATCTTGACACCAAGAACAGCTAATCAAGAATCCTACTCATTGAAGGCTGAACTGTCGTCAACACTATTATCCCCTCGAGACTGATTACTAAACTTAGTGATCTCTGATTAAGCCCCACTCTCTGCAACTGGATCCTCAGTTTCCTGACCCACAGGCCACAATCAGTGAAGACTGGGGACAATATTTCATCCTCATTAACACAACCTCCCACCTACAGAATCCATCTGTCATGCCCGCTGTCAACATAAGCTGCCAGCATTCTCAAAAAGATCCATCCCATCCTGGCAATGTTTTTCTACAACCTCTACCATCAGGGACATGCATCAGCTGATTTCAAAACAGTTTCTACCCTACTGTTAGAATATGGAATGGGCTCACAAACCCTTAACATTCGTCTGTACCTGTGTTTTTGTTTTTGTCGCTGTTTACCTACTTACTTATCTATGCTACTTAACTCTATGATCTGTCTATATTGCTCGGAAGACAAAACTTTTCACTGTGCCTCAGGTACACGTGACAATAAATTCAATTCAACTCAATTGTACTGCACAAAATAAATAACTATTATGATGTTCTATCTCCTAGGAAAGAGGCTTCTAATTTCAAATAATTTAAAATATTAATGGAGCTTTTATTGATTAAATTGCGAACAAATATTTCAAATGATTTTTTTAGGTAAGTCACTATGCACCCTCTAGTGGTGACACTGTTAGAAATTTAACTGCAATAGGGCTAGGGTCTGTCATGACTGACAAAATAAACACTGCAACAAATATAGCTGGCAACTTATACATACACTATACAGTTATGAAATACCTGAACCAATGACAAAACCACAACATTATACAAATCTGAGGCAGGGTAATGGGAAGAATGCAGCTCAAGTATATGGAAAGAAGTTGAACAAGAACGAACCAATAAAGGATTTTTTTTTTAAATTCTTCATTTTGATTATAGACTGAAATGAGAAAAGAACTGCTTTAAGAACCAAGGATTGCTGAAGGATTACTAATGTTTTTGAAAGCAAGTAACCAGACACCGTTGTAAGCACCATTTACACAACCATTTATACAACAGCTGCTTCAAGCAGTAATATTTCAGAGAACGGAAGTCAAAAGGTGTGCACAACTGGATGTACAGTCAACAATAAGTAGCTGATTGATCTATTGACTAATTATCATGACAAAGGCCTTCTGCCTACTAACAACTGCGATTGCTTCTTAGTTGGGTGGGAAACCAGCAGTTTCTGAGCAAATCGGGAGATCTGTTTTCTGCAATAATAGCCAGTAAGCCAAAAGAAAACCACTATTTTTCTTCAGCAGTTGTTGTTAGTTGTGACTTTTAATTAATAGGTCAGATCTTTCCTAAATGTGAATCTGCTATACCATGTCTCGTACAAACAAGTGGAAGCATCCAGGCAAGACAGACAGTAGATTTCTGATCAGCACAAGAATCTCAGTTGATCCCGTAAGCACAAGTGTTTGCCCAATCTTCTCTCTGCCTATAACACTTTTTTTGTGTTGTATGCATTGAATTAAGGCAAGATTAAAGGGGTTAGGGGTTTTAACTAGTCAAGTTATATGCTGACTGTTCATAATTGCTTATTGTTCCAAATAAATAGACTTTAGCTACAGGTAATGTTTGTTCAGTACAGTAAACTGGTCGTGCTGTGAATTTAGATCTAAAAGGCAGATAAATTGGTGAAGTCTGTGTACATTTAAGGAAGATTTTTAACTTGTGCAACAACTCGAAATAGTAGGGCTTGACTTCCAGTACAGTACCTCAGCAAGGCATGATAGTAACAGGAATTTAATGATAATTATTGGGTAGGGGAATGCAGAGACAGGAAGGGCAGGGAATGAAAGCATGCATCAAGGAAGATGTCATTGTTCAAACATTAGGTAATTGTTCTGGAACATGCAGCTTTGCATCACTGTTTTTTTCTATTTAACTTCTTGCATAAAAGTAACTGCCAAAATAACTCATGGCTTTAAAATCAACTTGGATTTCCTATTCTGCTGAAGAGTTCAATCATGAAAAAGTAGCAAGTGGCAATGTTTCAGCTGCAAAATATAAAAGCACTTGGCTGTCTAAATGTTGTGGCCATGGATTTGGAAGTGTTAAGGAGACACTGACCTGTTGTAGTTCATCACCTGTTGTAGATACACACTGCTGCTGAGTGTCAATGGAAGAGGGAACTATGTTTAAAGATTTACTGCTAATCAAGTGGCTTCACCTAGGTGGTGTCAAGTTTCTCAAGTATTGCTGAAGCTGCACACATCCAAGCAAATGATAGGTATTCATTCACACTCAGACTTGTGCCTTATAGATGGTAAACGGACTTTAGGGAGCTGGGAGTGAGTTATTTACTGCAGGATCCCTAGCATCTGGCCTGCTGTCACAGCCTCAGTACTCGAAGGCTAGTCCAGTTGAGGTTTTGGTCAATAATAACTCCAGAATGTTGACAGTGGGGAATTCACAGTGTGAATACTACAGAATACTCAAAGAGGTGGTGATTACATTCTCTCCTGTTGGAAATGGTCACTGTTCATTGCCCCACTTGTGACATTATTTGCCACTGGTCAACATGAGCCTTAATAATTTCCAGGTCATGGTCATTCAGACATTAACTGATTTTGTGTCTGAAGAGTCAGAAATGGGGGTGAACATTGCTTGCGGATGACAGCACATCGCTATTTGTAACCTTATAATGAAGTGAAGATCATTGATGGAGCAGATGAAGATGATTAGATCAAAGTTATGGCAATTCTCTACAAACAAGCCTTAACTAACTGGAAGGATTTTCAGTGACCTCTATCTCTGCTTAACGTTTCAAGGAGAATTATTTAGCGGTGTTCCATTAGGTTGGAAATGTATTCACACACACAAAAGCTACCTTTAAGTCACGGCTTTCAACACAAGCGCATTGTTTTCGAATGAATTTGCTTAGTAGCTTAAAGCTAAAAGCAAGGTCGTATATGACACCATTCTACTTTTGAGAAAATACCTGGGTAACTAACTAAAAGCATTGACTGGTATTAAAACAATTAAGTCAGTCAGAAGATAGAAAGAATTGAGATGCACCCAAGCCAAACTTAAGATACAAAAAAAAACTAGAAGTTTGATGTGAAATAATAAACAAGACTGTTTTTACTTGCAATGTCACAGGTGCTGACATAGTCCATATAAGCTTTGCACTAGTTACCATCATTTGTTAGAGATCCCAGTTTCAAAATTGTGCTGTGCAATCTCTAAATGCAACCAAACTGGCTCTAAATTGCAATTCCGTGCACGGGAATAAACTGCAGATATTGTTCTCTCTCCCCCCCCCACCAAAGTATGGCAGTTGTTTTTCAAGTCATCCATGAACAGATCTTAAGTAACACAAGACTTATTGTTTCAGATAAAAGGCATTTCAATACCAGCAATAACATTATTTCAGCACTTTTACATAAAGCACAAGAAAGCATGCAACTTTTTTGATATTTCATTGTACATTCAATCCTGGAGATGCAGAGGAGTTAAATGTTGCTGCATGTCGATCAGTTCTGATTTGGGCTGGTTTACCACATCCGATTAAATTTTGACTTGAAATGTGAATTCTCAAAAATTTCCAGTTGAAAATAAACACTGGTAAAGTGGAAGTGGCTCTGGAAAACGTTTAACAGTGACAAGTAAATTCAATAGCACTACAGGGGGTACAAGAACATAGGATATGTTTAGTATCATTCTAAATTACTGTCATAAATGCAACACTAATCAGTCACCTTCAAAAAGACTTGCAATAAAGTGCACCTCTGCTGAATTAAAATGAACTATCCCTCCTCCTCACTGTTCATCCCTCACTTATTTCAAACACGAGCTTATCAAAACCAGGCCATTGGAAATGAATTAACTATACTCAATTCGACAATATGTCTGCTTGTTAATGTGTACAATTATAATATCTAGAGCATTGTTGCTGAGCTGAAATAATGGCATTCACTTAAACAACATTACTGAATAGGACTGCAAAACAAAACTTTGATAAACAAGAGATTACAAAACAACTGGAATCAGCAAAACGTTACTTAGTGAAAGGGAACAAATATTTTAAAAATATTTTTGAACACTGGCTTATTGGTAGACTAATTATTCATTAGTCAGAAGATAAATTCAAGGTGGAAAGTGAATGTTAGCCCAACTGATGGGGCAGCTTTCAGAAGTGATAATTTAGGACAAAATTAACTTCACTTAGAGAAACAGGTGTGTTTAAGGCAAATCGTCTTTAACTGAGTTTTATGGTGAAACGAGAGACTTGATGTAGGTAACCTGGCTGCTGTAATGCAAATGAAGTTCCAAGAGACATTCCAAATATCAGACTTTTCAACAAAGTTGGAATAAAGGGATGGCAGCTGAGTGACAGGAAAGAGTAGCGGTGAGGGGCTCTCCAGGGTCAGTGCTAGGACCTCTATTTTGCTCAATGTTATTAATGGTCTAGACTGGCATGCACAGAGCACACTTTCGAGTGGTGAATGACAAATTGAAAGGGAGGCGATAATCTTGCGGTATCTAAAGGTGAAGGCTAGTGGTATTTTCATTGGGCTGTTAACATGGTTGGCATGGACCAGTTTGGGCCAAATGGCCAGTTTCCACACTCTGGGACTCTATGATCCAGGTTTGAATCCTGCCAATGCAATGGCAGAATTGGAATTCAATTTTTCAAAAATCTGGATTAAGAGTCTAATGATTACTATAAATTCTCGAAACCCACCTGGTTCACTAATGTCATTTAGGGAAGGAAACTGCTATACTTACCTGATCTAGCCTACGTGTAACTCCAGACCCACAGCAATGTGGTTGACTCTTTATTGCCCTCAGGCAATCAGGGATGAACAATAAATACTGGTTTGGCCAGGGATGCCCTCATCCAGTGGATTAATTTTTAAAAAAACTTGAAAACACTATGAAATGCGAGGAGAATAGTGGTAGGCTTCAACAGGATGTAGGCAGGCTGGTGGGTCAGGGGCTTACAAGTTGACAGCTGAAACCTAAAGCAAAGTAGTGTGAAGAGATTCATTTTGATTGGAAGAACAAAGACAGGCAACTTAAAATTAACAGTACAATTCTGAAAAGGATGCAGAGTACAGACAGCTTCAGTATCTGTGCAGAAATTAACAAAAGGTTGGCTGGGCAGATTGAGAACAGTCAACTAGCACGAGTTCCAGTTTCTATAAAGTAAGGGTATGGGATACAAAAGCAAGGAACCTATGATAAATTTGTATAAACTATGCTTTAGCCTCAAATGAAGTATTTATCCAAATGTTTGTGGTATCCTTTATGAAGGACATGAAAATGTCAGGGCATGCAGAAAACATGCACAAGAATGGTTCCATGAGTGAGGAGTTGCAATTGCTTCAGAGATGAGTGGCTGTGGCAAATTTCCTTCAAGAAAAAGGTCAAAAGAAGATTAGTTAGAAAAGCAGAATGAGCTCCTTTTGTGCTGTAACCATTCTCCAGATTAAATGGTTGCTGCTACCTCAAGAGCAACAGCTTTCTTTTCTACTAAGAGCATGACTTGCTGTAGTATTAATCTACAGAGATGATAATTTGCTAGTACAGTATCCAGTCTGTGTCAAATTAGTAGATTTGACTAGGGTTGGTACAGCTAACTTGCATATTGTCTAATCGCACCAGAAACACGATTAATGCCCATGAACTATGTTACAGCCCTAAACATCCCACATGCATTGTCATGTACAAAATTCCTGAGCATTACGTTTATGTATGTATTTTTCAGACTATAACGGCAGCACAGTGGTTAGCACTATTACCTCTCAGCACCAGGAACAAAGCTTTGAATCCACGTTTACACACCACTCAGTGCAGAGTTTGTATGTTTGCCCTGTGTCTGCGTGGGTTTCTATCAGGTGTTCTGGTTTCCTCCCACACCCCAAAAACATGCAGGTACAAGGATTGGCAATGCTAAACTGTCCATAGTACCCAGGTACATGCAGGCTAGGTGGATTAACCATGGCAAATGCACAATTAGAGGATAGGTAAGGGGCTTCAATACATTATCTGGGCCAACATGACACCAATTGTTAAAATTCACTTGAGAATGTAACTATTGTTAAAAAAAAGGTTTTGCAATTTACAAATGAGAGAACTGAAATCAATATGATTATTCTAAAAGATGACAGACTTAAACAGGTCTTTTTCAATATATAATTTCAGTTACATCACACTGTAAACTTTTGCTACAAATTCTGAATCTTACAATCTTTTAGATTAGATTACTTACAGTGTGGAAACAGGCCCTTCAGCCCAACAAGTCCACACCTACCCGCCGAAGCGCAACCCACCCATTCCCCTACATTGACCCTCCCTACATAACACTATGGGCAATTTAGCATGGCCAATTCACCTGACCTGCACATCTTTGGACTGTGGGAGGAAACCTGAGCACCCGGAGGAAACCCACGCAGACACGGGGAGAATATGCAAACTCCACACAGTCAGTCGCCGAGTCAGGAATTGAACCTGGGTCTCTGGTGCTGTGAGGCAGCAGTGCTAACCACTGTGCCACCGTGCCACCCAAAACCCCTGAAGGAGCAGCACTCCAAAAGCTAGTGCTTCCAAATAAATCTGTTGGACTATTACTTGGTGTTGTGTGATTTTTAACTTTGTACAGCCCAATCCAATACCAGCATCTCCTAATCATCTAATATGGTTGTCTTTTTGTGTTTTATAATGTTCTTGAGAAGCTCCTGAGGAAATTTATTATAAAAGTTACTTGAGAAATGGCCAAAAGGGTTGCTTGTCAGACTAGGGGCCTGTGACCAGCAGTGTGCCACAAGGATCTGTGCTGAGTCAATTGCTTTTTATCACTTATATAAATGATTTGGATGTGAATATAGGAGGTATGGTGAGTAAGTTTGCAGATGACACCAAAATTGGAGATGTAATGGACAGTGAAGATTGCTCAGAGTACAACAGGACTTTGATTAGATGGGCAGGTGGGCCAAGTGGCAAATTTAATTTAGATAAATGTGAGGTGCTTAATTTTGGTAAGAAAAAAATCATAGCAACACTTATATACTTAATGGCAACGTCCTGGGAGTGTTGCCGAACAGAAGATACCTAAAGTACACTTTCATAGTTCCTTGAAAGGTAGACGGGATAGTAAAGGCAGCATTTGGTATACTTGCCTTTATTAGTTAATGCACTGAGTATAGGATTGGGATGTTATCTTGCAGTTGTACAGGATATCCATTAGGCCAATTTTGGAGTACTGCATTCAATTCTGGCCCCTGTTAGAGGAAGGATATTGTGAAACTTGAAAGGGTTTAGAAAAGATTTACAAGGATATTGCCTTTTATAAAAGGGTGAAGGGTTTGAGCTATAGGAAGCAGCTGAATATGCTGGGGCTATTTTCTCTGAAGCATTGAAGACTGTGTGGTAAACGCATTGCTTATAAGGTCATGAGGGGCATCAATAGGGTTAGTAGTCAAGGTTTTATCCCCAGGGTAGAGGATTCCAGAAATAGAGGGCATAGGTTAAGGTGAGAGGGGAAAGATTTAAAAGGGACCTAAAATGACAACTACTTCAAAGTAGACGGTGTATATGTAATGACTACCATACATGGTCTTGAGGCTGTTACAATTACAACATTTA
Source organism: Chiloscyllium punctatum (assembly GCF_047496795.1). Taxonomy (NCBI): domain Eukaryota; kingdom Metazoa; phylum Chordata; class Chondrichthyes; order Orectolobiformes; family Hemiscylliidae; genus Chiloscyllium; species Chiloscyllium punctatum. Next base: position 45,193,766 of record NC_092742.1, on the reverse strand, counting down.
AGCAGCAAGTGGATGGGTATATGAATAGGGAGTGATATGGGCCAAACGCTGTCAAATAGGTCTAGATTAATGTAGAGTACCTGGTCAGCATAGACAAATTAGCCTGATGGTCTGTTTCCGTGCTGTATGAGAAGTGAGAAAGAAAGAACAACAGAAAGCTAACGATAGAAAGAAGGGTGAAGCAAGAACATGAAAACAACAAACAGAATCAAGCAAGCTTACCCTTTGACAAGCATCAAGGTATCTGAAAGCAGTAATAACACCTTCAATACAATGAAACATCCTGGCATTGTCTGCAAGATCGGAATCTGACAGCATGACTTTTTCATAGTCTTGTGCAGTTCTGTACAATAAAATATGACACTAGCTTTATGGGGAGATATCGTACCAGATCTTCAAAAGCTTGGACAAAGTGGAAAGATAGAGAGATGCAGAGTGGTTTTAAATCATTCAGGGAATATGGATAGCCCTGGCTAGGCAAGCATTTATTGCCTTCAATTCCCATGGAGGTGATGGTGGCAAACTGCTTCATTGAACAGCTGCAGTCTTTGAGCTGCAGGCTGTTAGGCAGGGAGCTCCAGGATATTGAACCAGAGACAGCAAAAAAAAAAGCAAACAATTCCAAGTCAGAATGACGTGTGGCATGAAGGGAAACTTACAAGTGGTGTTTACATGTATTTGCTACTGCCATTCTTCTAGGTGTTACGGCTTTCAGGTTTGATAGTTTCTGTCAAAAGAAATTCTGATGTGTTGTTACAATGTAACACGCAGATGCTCCATATTGGTGCCACTGTGTCAGTGGTGAAAGAAATGAATGTTAAAGATATTGGATAGGGTGCTATTCAAATCAGTTGCTTTGTTGTGGATAATGGGTAAAAACAATGACTGCAGATGCTGGAAACCAGGTTCTGGATACCAGATTCTGGATTAGTGGTGCTGGAAGACCACAGCAGTCCAGGCAGCATCCGAGTGGATAATATCAAGTTTCAAGTATTGTTGGAACTACACTCATTCAGGCAAGTGGAGAGTGCTCCATCATACTTTTGACCTGTGCTACGTATGTGGCATGTGTAAGATTGGAGTTACTCACTGCAGTATTGCTACCCTGATCTGCGCTACAATCATACGTTACAGAATAGGTCTTTTGGACTATGTTTTTACCATAAGAATATTAAAAATGTTTACATTTGTGACCACAGCATTCATGTGGCTAAGAGCTGAAAAATGTGTTACTGGAAAAGCACAGCAAGTCAGGCAGCATCCAAGGAGCAGGAGAATCGACGTTTCAGGCATAAGCCCTTCTTCAGGAATGGGCTAGTTCATACGGCTAGTTCAATTCAGTTTCTGGTCAATGATAATCCTCAGTATATTGAGGATGGGGGATTCAGTGATGGAAATGTCAGTGAACAATCACCATTGATTCCAGTTTGCTACGGCACCTCAGGCTCTCTCAAGTTTGGCAATGACCCCAATGGTAGTCGACTTTCACCTCATCTCTGGAACTCGACTCTTTTGTCTATTACAACCTCAACGACTTCATACGTGAAGTCAGGAGCTGAGTGCCCCTGGTGGAACCTAAACTAGGCATCAACTGACAGATTATTGCTAAGCAAATGCTGCTTAATTGCACTGTTAATAGCACCTTCTATCACTTCACTGATGATTGAAAGTAGACAGACGGAACAGAAATTGGCCAGGTATGATTTCTTATACAGGACATCGCTGGACAATATTCTACCTTGTCAGATAGATGCCAGTGTTGCAACTACACTGCAATAGTTTGATTAAAGGCATGCCAAGCTCTCATGCATTTCAGTAATTCTTGCTAGGTAAAGATGGCACCAGAGTATGTTCTATGCTCTTGTTGCTCAGTACTTCTTTCAATTGGTGTTCAAGATGAAGTTGTACTGATTCATTTGATGTGGTAGATAATAATCAACAGGTGGTATCAAATCAGATGTGAGAAAGGAAACTACAAGAACTCCTGGACTCCAGAGTTAATGTTAAAGATTCCCAGATCAAAGTCCTCCCAAGTGATCTGCCACTCTGGACACTGCACATTGTAGTTCTGCTGGTGGGACAGCACAGGCCAGAAAAAGGTGATGGCAGTGTTTGCAAGGTAGGAATCTGAGAGCATGACCTTTTCCACAGTGTTGCTTAATTGGTTTGAAAGATAGCATTCCCAATTGTGGCACTTGTCTTCAGATAAGAGTAAGCAGGACTTACTTTGTAGGGTTCACAGTGCTGGATTTCAATGTCTCAGTTGATTCCAGGTGGTCTGTCTTTTCTTTTGTTTTAAAAACTTTCCAGGAGATCACATACAACAGTAGCTTGCTAGGTCATTTCAGATAGAAGCCAAAAGTCAACTATGTTATGGGCCTGGGGTCATATGCAAGTCAAAGCAGATCAGGATACAAGGTTTTCTACCCAAAAGAGCACAGGTGATCCAGGCAAGTTTTTACAACAATGATGGTTTCATGGTCACATGGTCACATTAGTGCTGACACTAAAACTTTGCTACCTCTTCCTTTAAGAAGGATTTTAAAGAAAACAGCCACCAGCATTAAAAAGTTAATCAATTAAATCAAATATTATTAAATGGCAGCCTAATATTGAAATTTGAATTGGTCCGAAGATTTACAATTGAATTGCTAAATGTGAATCCTGACAATTCTATTTTAGCAACACATCCACATTATTGGTTCAGTAAGCAAGGCTATTTGCTGGTTTTACCATGAAATAATCAGATAAATATTATAAACGGTGAAAGTGACCTCAAATTGTTACTATTTCAAATAACCTTCAAAAATGAAATCATACATATTTAAATAGTAACTTACCTTTGCAATATTTCTGCATAAGCTAAAGCTTTATCAAATGACTGTCAACTGATTGCATTTGCTGAGATGCTGCACAAAGTAGGATATAATCTTGTGACAGGTGTTTCAACCAGAAACATCCCAAATCAAGCACTGCAACTTAAGTTCCAATTTGATATCTTCATGAGTTTTTAAAAATTTAGATTTAGATCCCCTACAGTGTGGAAACAGGCCCTTCGGCCCAACCAGTCCACACCGACCCTCCAAAGAGTAACCCACACAGTCCCATTTCCCTCTGACTAATGCACCGAACACTGGGCAATTTAGCACAGCCAATTCACCTGACCTGTACGTCCTTGGACTGTGGGAGGAAACCGGAGGAAACCCCCACAGACACGGGGAGAATGTGCAAACTCCACACAGTCGCCGGAGGCTAGAATCGAACTTGGAATCCTGGTGCTGTGAGGCAGCAGTGCTAACCACTGAGCCACTGTGCTGCCTTTTCTTTTTCCAAATCAGCTGATTGAAGCTCCAAGAGCATTCCACCCAGACCCACCCTATCGCGGTAACCTTGCATTTACTATGGCTAGTCCACCTAATGTGCACATCCCTGGACACTGGGCAATTTACCATGTTCAATCCACCTAACCTGCACATTTTTGGATTATGGGAAAAAACAGGAGCACCCGGAAGAAACCTACTTAGGAATGCAGAGAATGTGCAAACTCCACACAGTCACCCACCTAAGGATGGACTCAAACCCAGGTCCCTTTGAGGCAGCAGTGCTAACCACTGAGCCCTGCTGAAGAGTAAGAATTAGCATTAAAGCTTTAAATCTGAGATACAAACTTCATTAATCTCAAAGAATGAATTTTCAATTTAAAATTCTATTAAAAACCTAGTAAAGAACAGGATGGTAATACCATAAAAGAGAGGTTGTTCCGCAAACTCTTTCCTTTTAACCAGTGGTACACTATACCATCCCTCTGGCTTTCTAAATGTTAGCTTTACAAACTTGTACACAAAAGTTTGTTTTTATTCATTCTTAGGATGACTGTAAATGTTGACTCTGCCAATGACATTGAACATCTAAAATTTCCTTCTTGAACTGCTACAGTTTTATGTTGTGCAGAAACAGAGTTCTAGCATTTTCAGCCTGGCAACAGTAAAGGAACAGCAGCAATATATCATTCAAAAGTATGATGGTGTGCAACCTACGGGGTACTTGCATTCTCCTGGCCCTGTCCTTCTGGCGGATAGAGGGCAGAGATTTGTAATGTGTCGAGTAAGTCTTTGTGAGCTACTGCAGTGTATCTCAATTGTTATATTCTGGATTATTGGTGCTGGAAAAGCACAGCAGTTCAGGCAGCATCCGAGTAGCTGTAAAATCGACGTTTCAGGCAAAAGCCCTTCATCAGGAATACAGGCACAGTGCCTGGAGAGATAAATGAGAGGAGGGTGGGGGTGGGGAGAAAGCAGCATTGAGTACAATAGGTGAGTGGGGGTGGGGATGAAGGTGATAGGTCAGGGAGGAGGTTGGGGGAAGGTAGCAAAGAATACAATGGGTGGATGGGGGTGGGATGAAGGTGATAGGTCAGAGACGAGGGTGGAGTGGATAGGTAGAAAGGAAGATAGACAGGTAGGACATGTCATGGGGACAGTGCTGAGTTGGAAGTCTGGAACTGGGGTGAGGTGGGGGAAGGGGAAAATGAGGAAACTGTTGAAGTCAACATTGATGCCCTGGGGTTGAAGTGTTCCAAGGCGGAGGATGAGGCGTTCTTCCTCCAGGCGTCAGGTGGTGATGGAGCGGCAGTGCGAGGCCCAGGACCTCAGTGTCCTCGGCAGAGTGGGAGGGGGAATTGAAATGTTGGGCCACAGGGCGGTGCGGTTGATTGGTGCGGGTGTCCCAGAGATGTTCCCTAAAGCTCTCTGCTAGAAGATGTCCAGTCTCCCCAATGTAGAGGAGACCGCATCGGGAGCAACAGATACGATAAATGATATTGGTGGATGTGCAGGTAAAACTTTGATGGATGTGGAAGGCTCCTTTAGGGCCTTGGATGGAGGCATGGGAGGTGGTTTGGGTGCAGGTTTTGCAATTCCTGCAGTGGCAGGGGAAGGGGTCAGGACGGGAGGGTGGGTTGTTGGGGGGCGTGGATCTGACCAGGAAGTCGAGAGGGAACGGTCTTTGTGGAAGGTGGAAAGTGGTGGGGAAGGTGGTGGGATCAGTTTGGAGGTGGCGGAAATGTCAGCAGATGATTTGGTTTATGCGAAGGTTGGTAGGGTGGAAGGTGAGCACCGGGGGGTTCTGTCCTTGTTATGGTTGGAGGGGTGGGATCTGAGGGTGGAGGTGCTGGATGTGGACGAGATGCGTTGGAGGGCATCTTTAACCACATGGGAAGGGAAATTGCCTCAATTGTTATATGTCTAAACTAAACAGAGAGATGGATTTCAGTGCATGTCATGCAGCCATCCAACGAAGAAAATAAATGTCAAGAACTGTTCAGGAGATTCTCTCTCCTCCCTGTTTCACATGTACTTATTTCAAATCTGCCAACAATTAGCTGATGTCCTCATATTAATCAACAATTTAATTTAATTACAAGAAATGTCAAGCTAACGTAGTTCAAATTTAGCTGTTCCATTTACACATTACTTGTCATTTCTGAGCACACTCACTATAGTAAGGTTACAAGATCACAAGCTGGAATCCAATAATATCCCAAAGTTAACCAGAGTAAAAATTGTGCAGCATAACCCAACAATATTTTCTACTTCAAGTAAGTGTCTATTTTTCCTATAAAAGACGTTATGGTTATTGCATCAACTACATCCTGTGGCAAAAACTTTTATCCAACAAACCATCGAAGAAATATTTCCCATCCACTTTGCAGTGACATTTGATTACCCATAAGACATGACGAACTGCTAACCCTAAGGTTTCTCACGAAGTGATCAAATGCTTTTAATATCAAAAAGCCAAGATGATTGGCACAAGGTTTTCTTATGTATATACCATTTATAATGGAGCACAAAGGCAATATCTCATATCTGAAAGAAGTTTCATTTTCATTAGTGGACAAAACTGTACTTGGAAATGGGGATAGAAAACTTACATTTTAAAATTAAGTTTCAGAAAAAAGGAGTGTGTTAAGATGCAAGCAGTATCGTGTGTCACTGACAGGGACAGTCAAATTAGGAATTGGCTATCTAATGACAAGTTTCCCTAAATTTGAGATGGCAACTAATGTGGCATCTGTATAATTAACCCTGATCAATAAAATAAGGGACATTTCAACAGGGCAGTTATGCTGATGAAGCCAGAGACCAGAAATGGAGGGGCCAGAAATCTGGGTGGGAGGGGTACCAAGCTTCTCAACATTACACTGCCTTCCCAACCCTTTTAATACTCAACATACAAGTCTGTAATTTGGACCAATATCTCCTCTCAACACTTCACTCACAGTCCATCCCCTTAACCCTCGCTGCTGTCAGACCCCCAGCCAATAACACATCCAGGAATGAATTGACAGTCAAATGCAGAGATAACAAAAATGAATGAATTATGGTTTCCGCCATCTTTTCATTTGAACAATTTTGACAATAGTTAACAGTGATTTAGATACTGAAACCCAAGAATTTAAAAGTATAATTGAATTCCTCCCACCGAGACAGAAGGCCTGACTCCAGTACCCAGGACTAGGATACGGGGCTCTAACAGAGTGATGGGGACAAATGTTGCCATGTTCCCAACCTACATCTGACAGAGGTTCTGATCCAACACCACCAGACCTCTTTCAGCTGGGATCCTTGACACAAGTCAACTTCCAAGTAGACAGGTCGCAGACCTAGTGTTGGGATGGCACCACAGCAGCATATGCACAAGCTGCCAAGATGCACAGCCACAAGAGGAAATTCACAGCAGTTTTTTTCAGTCACTGCACTATAAATTACAAAATGCATTTTCTAAAAAAAATTAGACAATGAAAAATACTTAAGTTTATGACAACAGCTCCTACCTTAATCCAAATGTCTGTCTCAATCATAATTAAGCACTTTATAAAATAACTACATCTTTTGCATTTTATTTCCTGGTTTGCTGTAATAATTCTTTAAACTGATTGGCTGATCAAACTGTTTCATTAGTTTATAATTACTGATCTGCACATATCCCCAGTAGTTGATGCCAAACTCTAAAGTCACATTAGAAGGGAGGAAAATCAATAATGCAGTTCATGAGAAGAGTGATGGTCAGTGATGCATACAATTCATTCACTACTGTTTTTGAATATGAGTAATAACTGCAAAGATCCGAATAAGCTAACTTCTAATCAGGCTCTTTTTTTTCCCACGGAGGGGATAGCAACAGCTTGTCCCAGCTGAGACAAAGATTTGCAATGGTCAGACATTTTGTATAAATTTGAACACACCACAGTCCCAAACCGCTGGGGATTGCTGAGTGTTTCAAAACAAGAATCGACTAACATCGAGGGCTTTAGAGAGTTTATTGTGGCTTTGCAAAACCTATACATTCAACATAATTTGGAAATTTTATGACAGAGCACGCCAAGACTGACTTGTGCATGGCTTAAAACAGTCAATGCATTCAAAGTAGATACTGACATCGCCAAAGTTAACTTTGACATAGCATGCAAATCAGCACCATCCATGAACACAGAAGAACTTGACTCATCAGACACAGTTAATAACCAATCTTCTGAAGTAAATAAATTGCAGCTGAGTAAGCCAAAGGCCCCACAGATAGTAGCAATACAAAGTTGCAAATACTTAGCCAATATAGCCTTCAGAACTGGACAATTCTGCATTCAGTGGAACAGGTACAAGAAGTCGGGTCACCTTGTCAAGACAAGACTAAAGAATACAATGGACAAAATGGTGGCTGGAGGAATGGGCAATCGGTGCATATAGTTCTCAAACAACAGCAGGTCGATGATGGCCCAAATTTATAAGCTAGTAATATGAAAGCAGATAAGAGTATTTTTTTTAAGATATCTAAAAAGTGAGAAGGCAACAAGAGTGGACATTGGACCACTGGAAAGTGAGCCTGGAGTAGTAGTAATGGAGAACGGTTTTCACAATGGAAACCATCAACCGTACACCAGAACTTCAAGGAAGTCAGGGGACAGAGGTGAGCACAGTGGACATTACTAAAAAAAGATACTAGGAAAGCTGAAAAGGACTTGAAGATAGATTAGTCACCCAGACCAGATGGACTACACCCCAGAGTTCCGAAGAAGGTAGGGGAGGAGATTTTAGGAGCATTGGTGGTGATCCTACTGGAATCACTGGAGTCTGGGAGGGTTCCACAGACTTGGAAAATGGCTAATGTAACGCCTCTGCTTAAGGAGGGAAGAACGCAGAAGACAGAAAGCTATAGGCCTGGCCTTGGTAAGGCTGGAGTCTATTATTGGGGACGAGATTACAGAGTACTTGGAAGTGTATGATAAAATAGCATTGAGTCAGCACAGCTTCATCGAGGGAAGATTCTAGTCTGTTAGAAGTTATTGAAATGGCAACAAGCAAGTTAGACAAAGGAGAGCAAGTGGGTGCAATCCAGTTAGATTTCCAGAAAGCTTTTGACAAGATGCTGCAGAAGAGGCTCCCAAATGTTAAGAGCTCATGGTGTGAGAGGCAAAGTACTGGCCCTGATAGACAACTGGCTGACTGGCAGAAGGCAGACAATAGGGATAAAGGGGTCTTTTTCAGGATGGCAGTCTTTGACTAGTAGAGTTTCACAGGGGTCAATGTTGGGACCACATCTATTCATGTCATATTAACAATCTGGACAAAGGGATGGAGGGCACTGTTGCTAAATTTGCAGATGATATACAAAGATAAGTGGAACAACAGGTAGTGCTGCATAAGCAGGAAGAGTGCAGAACGAATTGGGCAGGCTAGCAGAGTGAACAAAGTAGTGACAGATGGAATACAATGTGGGAAAGGGAGGTGATTCACTTTGGTAGGAAGAATAGATGCACAGACTATTTTCTAAAAAGAGGAGAAGGTTTCAGCAATCTGAAGTTCAAAGGGGTCTTGAAAGTCCTCGCTCAGGATTCGCTTAAGAGCAACAAGTAGGTTCACTCATCATTTAGGAAGGCAAATGTAATGTGAAGATTTATTTTAAGACGACACAAACGGAGAATTATGTTGAGGTTGAATCAGGTTTTGGTCAGATCACAATTGGAATATTGAGAGTTTTGAGCCCTCTATCTAAGGAAAGATGTGCTGGCCTTGGGAGATGCCCAGAGGCTTACAAGAATGATCTCAGGGATGAAGAATCATCATATGAGGAGCAGTTGAGAACTCTGGGTCTGTACTTATGGAACACAGAGGATGGCAAGGTGGGGGTGGAGGGGTGGGAGGGAAGTGTTGGTGGTGGTGGTGGTGATGATTGAAGCTTACGGAATACTTGGGAGTCCTGGATAGAACAGATGCAGAGATGATGTTTCCACTATTAGGAGACGAGGACTACAAGGCACAAACTCAGTGAGATGTGGAAGAATTTCTTGAGGGATGTAGCAATAAAGTGTCTTTAAGGCAGATATAGATATGGTAGTCATCAGTAAGGGAATCAAGGTTTAGGGGCGAAGACAGGAGGAATGGGGTTGAGAAATATACCAGCCATGGTTAGCCAAATAGCCTAATTCTGCGCCTGTAAACGTCAATGACCATAAGATATTTTAAAATCAACTCTACACGTGGTGCCACATGTGGGGCATGAGAGACTTGAATCCAGATCTTTTACCACTGTGCCAATTGAGCCATGGTAAGCACTGCCATTCAAGTAGCATTGGATGAAGCACCAGTTAATAGGAAGTTGACAGAGGAGTATCAACTAGCATGACAAGTTTCAGCAAGCAGCAACTGGAGGAATCTCACCTGATTTCTGACATTGAGGAGATAAAGTTTCCATTTTAACAAGGAGTGTATTTGTTCCTTACACGTGACATGAATTAAGTGCAAAATTGCCCATCACTGTAGTGAAGTGTTAAAAACCAGCCTTGCCAGAAAGCAGCTGAATTGGTAGCAGTCAGGTTAAACTAAAAGAAGCAAACTTCACAACACAAAATGAGTTAAATACTTCAGGTATTTAGCAAAGCCACCAAACAAATTCAAGAATTTAAGGCCAACATGTGGGCTTAAAAGGATCACAAGCTCCATCCAGAGACATATGCTCTAAGAGAACATAGGTAAGAAGTGGAAAGAATCGAGATTGAGAGTAATTGAGTTACTCCTGTGGTGGTTAAGCAGGAGCTGTTAGTTGTCAGAGGTTATGCTGTGCAGACCTAGAGTGGCAATTGCTGAAAACTACAGATTACTGTGGTTATGTCACCTTCATGATCAACACTCAAGAATGAGTTTGATAGAGTTGAGCCAAAGATTTTGATGAAATAGGTTATGTAAGGACATAACAGACAGTGCAACAGTCCAGGTCAAACAGAAGAAAAGCCACTATTAGTTCCATTACAACCACGGAAATGGATAGCTAGACTGGGAAAGACTGCACATACATTTTTCAGAACAAGAGGTAAACACCTATTCATTGTGAAGATAGTTATTCAAAGTGGGTGGAAGGGTTTCCAATGATTTGAACAACAAGCTAAACTCTTCACACCTAACATATTTTACATGTTGTTTACATTTTCCTCTGAGAATCGGTCTGATAATGGGCACTAGCGTCATATTACTATTGGTTGAATACCAGCTGATATATTCTTTCGGACAGCAGGAAACAAGATTTTCATTATTGAAACCACAATTATGACTGACAAAACAGCAAATCATTCATGCAGAGAAAAAATAAAGTCATAGGAATGGAATAAGAAAAAAAGAATAAAATCATTTAAGTACAAGTGAAGATCCAGTAGAAAAAAACTTTGTAAGCAATTTGAGAAAAAAAAAGCATTTGAACATCGACTTCTTGAAGGTTTTTAAAGTGAAAAGACTATAAACATAACATTTAATATCTAAAATACAAAATGAAGTGCAAACTTACATTTGGACTCGGAGATATTCTGATTAGGTGACCAGACCAGCATTCCAAGGTTCTCTCGTTCCTGGCAATTCTTTGCAACTTCTGTGCATGGGGAGAAATGCAAAGATAGAAGTTTATATTCACTACATATATAGTTACCTTAAATTTAATATTAAAATACCAAAGCTAATGGGTAGCAGTTACATTATAACAACATATGTAACTTCAATTACACCAGTCTGCATTATGCTTTGGGGTGAGTTAGGGGAAGAGGTGTGCTAAAAGCAAATGGGAGAAATTTAGAATAGATTGACACGACTAGATGGCTTTTTGAAGTTCATTCATGGAACATAGGCAATGCTGGCTGGGTCAGCGTTTATTGCTCGTCCCCAGTTGCCCTTGAGGTGGTGGTAGTGAGCTGCCTTTTTGAACCACTATAGTCATGTCCCAAATTTTAAAAAGGATCAAACTGTCCATTCAACATATTAAAAAGTTCACAATTTCAAGATTTAAATTTATCTTCCGCCATTATCCCTTCCCCCATACACAAGTTATTTCAATGTTACTATGATAAGCTGATTAGTTCATTTGTAATTGAGCAGAATGCATAGACATATTTGCGTATTGCAAGGTTGAATGGGTTGTGATTTAACAAGTCGAAGAGTGTGGTGCTGGAAAAGCACAGCCGGTCAGGCAGCATCCAAGGACAGGAGAGTCGATGTTTCGAGCATAATCCCTTCATCAGAAATCATTTAATAAGACTTCGCAACAAGGGCAATAATTATCATGCATAAGCATCAGAACCATCTGAACAGGACATTCCTTGCAGAAATCACAAATATTAAAATACCATGTTTCTATTTTTGGTAATAGCAACCCCATAATTAATATTGTGGAACTGCAACTTGAAAATCATGTGTCAAAATTGGAAAGGTGCATTAGAAAAATTTGATATCTATTGACATCTGTCTGGAAACAACAGGCACGTGGAGACTGTTTAAGGAGCAGTTGTTTCGAGTGATGCATAAATTTGTTCCTCTCAGACAGGCAAGGAGTAAGATCAAGGGGCCTCAGATGATGAGAACAGAGGAGCTTCTCAGCAAAAGCAAAAAGCCAACTTACGCAAGGTGGAGGAAACAAGGGTCGAGCACAGCTTTAACGGATTTACAGGCTTGCGGGAGAAGAGCTCAGAAATGGACTGAGGAGAGCCATCGGGGGGGCACGAGAAAGGCTTGGTGGGATGGATTAGGAAGAACCCAGAGGCATTTTACTCATACGTGAGGAACAACAGAATGATCAGGGAGAAGGTAGGGCTGATCAGGGATGATGTAGAGAACATGTGCTGGTGTCTGAGCAGATAGGGGAAGTCCTAAACGAGTTTTTTGCTTCAGTTTTCACTAAAGAAAGGGACCTTGTTGTGAATGAGAACTTTGAGGAGCTGGGAAATAGGCTTGAACAGATCAGGATTGAAGAAATTGATTTGCTGGAAATTTTAGTAAACATTAAGGTTGCCAAGTCCCCAGGGCTAGACCAGATTTATCCTAGGTTGCTCCAGGAAGCAAGAAAAGGAGGTTGCTAAGCCGCTGGCGAAGATCTTTGCTTCCTCACTCTCCATGGGAATTGTACCAGAGGATTGGAGGGAGGCAAATTTTGTTTCTCTTTTCAAGAGGGGTAGTAGGGAAATCCTGGCAATTACACACTAGTCAGTCAGTCTTACGTCTGTGGTCAGCAAGGTTTTGGAAAGAATTCTGAGGGATAAGGTTTATGACTATTTGGAAAAGCGCAGTGAGGATAAAGGCAGTCAGCATGGCGTTGTGAGGGGCAGGTCATGGCTCACAACTCTGATAGAGTTCTTTGAGGAGGTGATTTGACAAGTTGACAAAGGTCAAGCAGTGGACGTGATGTACAGAGGAACCTCGATTATCCGAATATCAAGTATCTGAATTCCAGATTATCCGAAGATGATGATCTCAAGGTCCCGATACAAACATTACATCAAAGACGAGTTTCCAACACTGATTGTAAACAAAAGACACAGTTATTAAAAGAGAACTTGGCTTACTGAAATGCTGCCAAGAACAGTCCTGGACATCGATGAGAGCCCATGCACCATCTCCAAATGACTGACCTCTCCCTCTCTCCCTTTCCCTGGAGTTCTACACAGGGGTGTACCTTAAAGCCCCCTTCCCCAGATAATCTCTCTAATATTGTCCAGTACAGGGCAAACATTGTCCTGTATATGGACTTCAAGGCATTTGATGAGGTTCCCCACAGTAGCCTCATTCATAAAGTCGGGAGATATGGGATACAGGGAGATTTGGCTGTCTGGATTCAGAATTGGTTGGCTGACAGAAGGCAGAGAATGACTGTAGATGCAAAGTATTCTGCCTGGAGATCAGTGGGGAGTGTTGTCATGCAGGGTTCTCTTCTTGGGCCTCTGCTCTTTGTAGTTTTTATAAATGACTTGGGATGAGGTGGAGGGGTGGGTTAGTAAACTTGCCAATGGCACAAAGGTCGGAGGTATCATTGATAGTATCGAGGACTATTGCAGGCTGCAGGGCGATATAGACAGGATGCAGAGCTGGGCTGAGAAATCCAAGGTGGCGTGCAACCTGGATAAACGCAATGTGATGCATTTTGGAAGGTTGAACCCGAATGCTGAATATAGGAATAAAGACAGGATTCTTGGCAGTGGAGGAACATTGGGATCATGGTGTTTAAGTGCACAGATCTCTCAAAGTTGCCACCCAAGTGGATAGGGTTGTTAAGAAAGCATATGTTTTGGCTTTCATCAACAGGGAGATAGAGTTTAAGAGCTGCGAGGTTTTGCTGCAGCTCTACAAATCCCTGGTGAGGCCACACTTTGAATAGTGCATCCAGTTCTGGTCGCCCTATTATAGGAAAGATACAAAGAGTTTGGAGAAGGTGCAAAGGTGATTTACCAGGATGCTGCCTGGACTGGAGGGCTTGCCTTATGAAGAAAGGTTGAATAAGTTCGGACTTTTCTCGGTGGAAAGAAGGACAAAGAGAGGAGACCTGATGGAGGTGTACAAAATAATGAGAGGAACAAATAGAGTTGATAGCCGGAGACTTTTCCCCAGTGTAGGACTGAGGTGTTAGGAGGGTGATAGAAAGATGATGTTAGAGGTAGGTTCTTTACAGAGAGTTGTGAATGGTGGCTGAGTGGTTAGCACTGCTGCCTCAACGCCAGCTATCCAGGTTCGATTACAGTCTCGAATGACTGTGTGAAGTTGACATGCTCTCCCCACATCTGCATGAGTTTTTCCTCTAGGTGTTCCAGTTTCCTCCCACAGTCCAAAAATGTGCAGGGTAGGTGGATTAGCCATGGGAAATGCAGGGTTAGAAGGATTTGTTTTTGGTTGTGGGGGGGGGGGGGGGGGGTAAGAATCTGGGTGGGATGTTGTTCGGAGGATTAGAGTCCACTCAAATGGCCTGCTTCCACACCATAGGAATTCTAATGGTTTGCTTCCTGGTTGAAAACAAAACATGCAGCACAAAAATGATTTGTTGAAGTTGGAAAACTCAGTCAAACCCTATAACTTTTAAGCAATTTCAAAAAAGATAAAACGCAAATATGAAAAGTTTAGTTATTTTCTACACAAAGGCAGCGCAAGAATGAACAAGTCTAAACATATGTTGCTTCAATTACTTTAAAAAGCCATTCAAATCATATTTAACAATAACTAAAAGGAGCACAGGAAATTAGTAAAATTTCCCTCTGTACAACTAATTTTGTACACACCAAATCAGGAGCTCTAACTACATTGTGCATTTTTTTTAATAACAGTGTAAAAATCACACTGCATTGCTCAAGAGATCCTATCATTTTAGGGAAGTTGAATCATTCCTTTTCTTAACAGAACAGTGAAAGCCACAATGAAACAAGTACAACTGACCTAAATAATTCTTTTTTCTTACTGACTTTTTTTAAAATTATAAAAGCTAGACTATTTGCACTCCTCATGCAATAGAATTCAGTTCAGGTTGGCTTATTAGCATCAAACACCCTGCATGATTTACATGAGGCAGCAACTGTTACAATTGGTTCTCACCAAAACCAGAAGCATCATGGCAAATTTCTTTGTGGATTAATTCAGTTTCAAAAAGAAACAAACACGGAAGTACAATGGGGCTGTTAATTATACAGCTAAAAGATATCACAAGCCGTGCTACAAAAATAGTAGACTAGCCTATATTCCGACATTTAAAAATTTATTTATGGAATGTGTGTTGCTGGTTTCTCAATTTTTTGCCCTCAGGAAGACAACGTGAACTACTTTCTGAAAATGCTACAGCCAGAGATATAGATACAGACATCCTATTGCTAGAAAAGGAGTTCCGGAAGGTAAGTATGTGGATTGGCAGAAACATACAGGTGATCTTCCCATATCACAGTCATACAGCATAGAAACAGACCCTTCGGCCCATGCAGACTATAATCCCAAATTCATTTAATCTCACCTGCCTGTGCTTGGCCCATATCCCTCCAAACATTTATTAATGTACTTACCTAAAATGTCTTTTAAATTTAACTATATCTTCACCCACCACTTCCTCTAGCAGTTCATTCTACACATATATCACTGCAAAACAAAATGCCCCCCATGCCCTTTTCAAATCTCTCTCTCGTGTCACTTATAAATATGCCCCGTAGCCTTGAAGTCTCCCAACCTAGGGAAAAGACAAGTGTCATTCACCTTATCTATACCCATGATTTTATAAACCTTTATAAATGTCACCCCTCAACTTCCTACACTCCAGTGAGAAAAGTCCCAACCTACCAGGCCTCTCCTTTAATCCAAACCCTCCATTCCCAACATAATCCTGGTATATCTCTTCTGAATCCTGTCCAGAGGTGGTTCTGGTGAAGTTCTCAGCTGTGTCCCTAAATAGCACACTTCAGCATCGTGGAACTCAAATCCCAAGTTGGCACATGAGCACATCAGGACTCGAACATTCAAGAAACTAGGTGCTGAAGTTGGTTTTTAAACCCCACTTCCCTGTCATGGCATCTCCCCCTCATGACAAATTAAATTAAATTAGACTAATTATCATTTCATTACAAATGATAGTAAATGATCAAACATTAACAACAAACTATGCGAATTTTGTTTTCCTAGGTGATAGAGGTAGTGGACATGAAAGGTGCGGTCAAAGAAGTGGTGTCAAGTTGCTGCAGTGTATTTTGTAAATGACTCGCATGCTGCCACTATGCACAGTGGTAGAGACCAATTAGCTCATTTGGTTGTGCAGCTGGTTGAAGATACAGCACAATGCCAGTTCAATTCCCACACTGACCAAAGTTACTATGAAGGTCCACTTTCGCAAGCTCACCTCAGATGGAACTCCTCACCATCAACCACCTCTGTCTCTGACAGATGATCAGCCCTAGGGTCCTCAAGGACAATGGTGACTTTACCTTTAACTTTAATGTGTTAAATGTAGTGTCAGCAGGTGGGCTGTTTTCTCATGGTTGGCAACACATTGGTTGGTGTTTAATGTTAAAAGATTGAATGGGAAACCTTTCTGGACATTAATGTAATATTACAGAGTTAGACTGCAAAACCAAATATTCTGGAGATAGGTAGGGGCAACATTGTCTCAGAAGAAGTATGCAGACTATCCATTATAATTTGCACTTCATTTAGACAGTCATTTGCTATTACTCCCCTGCTATTGTTAAATTAGACTATTATTTAATCTCTTCTATCCAGAAGCAGTTTCCCAGAAGGTGGCGGGGTCAGGAATGAACTGCTTGGGAGGGGAGGGTAGTGAGGCGAGAGACCTCAAAACCTTGAAAAAGTACTTGCATGAGCACTTGAAATGTCATAACTTCCGTGGCTACAGGCCAAGTGCTAGAAAGTGGCACTTGTGCAGATTTAGAGTAGCTTTGTCAGTGCTGACTCGAAGGGCCAAGGGGCCTCTTCTGTACCGTCTTTATGTGGGGAAGCTTTCTGATTCCCATCTGTTGACTGAGGCTGCACTACTGATGCTTGCGCAGAACAGTCAGATCCAAGTGCACATTGAACATAAAAGAGAGTGAGAGAAAGGGTGGGATAGAGCTTCAGAGCCTTCATCCTTTGGCTCAGGTTCAGTCTTGTCCTGATACAAGCATTGATGGACGTGCTCAGTAGCTACCAGAGATGAGGTGCAGTTGATCACTGACTCCGCACATGGTGCGGCAGGTTCTAATATTTAGACAAAAACAGAAATTGCTGGACCCTTCAGGAGAAGGTAAAAACAACGACTGCAGATGCTGAAAATCAAATACTGGATTAGTGGTGCTGGAAGAGCACAGCAGTTCAGGCAGCATCCAACGAGCAGCGAAATCAACGTTTCGGGCAAAAGCCCTTCATCAGGAATAAAGGCAGTGAGCCTGAAGCATGGAGAGATAAGCTAGAGGAGGGTGGGGGTGGGGAGAGAGTAGCATAGAGTACAATGGGTGAGTGGGGGAGGAGATGAAGGTGATAGGTCAAGGAGGAGAGGGTGGAGTGGATAGGTGGAAAAGAAGATAGGCAGGTCGGACAAGTCAAGGAGACAGTAACTGAGCTGCAAGTTTGAAACTAGGATGAGGTGGGGGAAGGGGAAATGAGGAAACTGTTGAAGTCCACATTGATGCCCTGGGGTTGAAGTGTTCCGAGGTGGAAGATGAGGCGTTCTTCCTCCAGGCGTCGGGTGGTGAGGGAGCAGCGGTGAAGGAGGCCCAGGACCTCCATGTCCTCGGCAGAGTGGGAGGGGGAGTTGAAATGTTGGGCCACGGGGCGGTTTGGTTGATTGGTGCGGGTGTCTCGGAGATGTTCCCTAAAGCGCTCTGCTAGGAGGCGCCCAGTCTCCCCAATGTAGAGGAGACCACATCGGGAGCAACGGATACAATAAATGATATTGGTGGATGTGCAGGTGAAACTTTGATGGATGTGGAAGGCTCCTTTAGGGCCTTGGATAGAGGTGAGGGAGGAGGTGTGGCCGCAGGTTTTACAGTTCCTGCGGTGGCAGGGGAAAGTGCCAGAATGGGAGGGTGGGTCGTAGGGGGGTGTGGACCTGACCAGGTAGTCACGGAGGGAACGGTCTTTGCGGAAGGCGGAAAGGGGTGGGGAGGGAAATATATCCCTGGTGGTGGGGTCTTTTTGGAGGTGGCGGAAATGTCGGCGGATGATTTGGTTGATGCGAAGGTTTGTAGGGTGGAAGGTGAGCACCAGGGGCGTTCTGTCCTTGTTACAGTTGGAGGGGTGGGGTCTGAGGGCGGAGGTGCGGGATGTGGACGAGATGCGTTGGAGGGCATCTTTAACCACGTGGGAAGGGAAATTGCGGTCTCTAAAGAAGGAGGCCATCTGGTGTGTCCTATGGTGGACTTGAAGGGTCACTGTACCCAAAACGTTAATTTTGCTTTCTCTCCATAGATGCTGAGATTTCGTTTACTGGAATTTTTTGCTTTATTTTGCTTTTTAGACCTTGCTTTTTGATTGCACAGCTGCTATCAAGCCATTACCTTGCTGTTAGAACAGTAATTAGCATTTGAATCTCTATTTGCAATTCTCAGGAAGCAGGCTGAATTGGAATGTTTGGAGTGAAAGCCAAATCAATAAAGCCTTCACACCCACCCCCCACCATCATGCTGTTCATTTGCATGAGGGGGGCTGGAGGATGGGAGTTCATACTTTTCAGTCATTTGCCTTGATTTGTCTTGTGGGGAGGCAGGAACTTTTCACATTGGTATCAGCTGAGTTTTTTAGAACATTGAACAGAACAGCGCAACAATAAGTCCTTCGGCAAGTATTACGGATATTTAAGTGACTGCTGGACAAGCACACTCTGGACAGCAGTAAATTAAGGGGCATGTAGGTTAGGTCAATCTTAGATTAAGATAAATGACCGGCACAACATCGTGCGTCAAAGGGCCTGTACTGTTCTATGTTCTAAATGCTTTCTGGCCAGAGATATGTCACACCTAGATTGTCTTGGAGAATCACTGAGTCTGGAAATCGTCTGCATAAGAATTCCCTAGTGATAGGGCACTAGCACTTGCTTCACCTCTGAGGATGATCTCATCCTACCATCATACTCGGGGTAACATGCGACTGAGTGACTAGGGGTTGTCTTCAGTGGCATGTGACTATAGGGGAGTGGCCAGAACATCTGTAGCATTGCCAACTGATTCGTACAAGGGGATGCATTTTCTTTGTTTGGGGTCTCTTCTGACTCAACTTTGCACACCCACAAACCGTATCAGAGGGGTTACCGAGCTTGTACAAGCTTTATCAAACTTTAACAGTTTGCAGAAGTCAGTATGCGTGATTTACATCTCGTATGCAAAACCTCAGGAAAAGAACCTAACAGGTGGAGCTGTGTTCATCCAAGCAAGTGAAAATAAATCACATTCTTGACTTGCACCACGTCGATAGTGCATAAGCTTTGGGGAATCAAGGGGAGAGTTATACACTACAGAATTTCAAGCCTCCTCTAGGCACATTAGTCAAATGCTAGTCCAGTTAGCACCTGCTCAATGGCAACCTTCTAAACTTTCAGAGTTCAAGTGATGATAATGCCATTGTAGAATGAGGTATTTGAATTTTGTTTCATTGGAGACAATGATCGCTTGGCAGGCCTATAATTTGCCAGTCTGCCCAAGTCGGTCAGGTCTTGTTAAAGGCAAGTATACAATTCTTCAGCTACTGAAGCAGTGTAAAATATTATGAGCAGCACAAGCAGTGAAGATCCCCACTTCTGACCTTTTGATGGAAGGAATGTTGGTTAAGCAGCTGATTAGTTGAACCTCTAGCACACTACCCTGAGGTACTCTTACACTGATGTGCTGGGCTGAGGTGACTGGCTTCCAGCAACCAAAACCATTTTTCTTCATAGTAGGTATAACTCTAACATAGATCCAGAGCAAAAACCCTTCAATTATTTCAATTTGGCTTGGTTGCCTTAATGTCAAAAGCAGTCATTGTCACTCTATCTGGCTTGTTATATGGAAGATGCAAACAAAAAGACTCAAACTCTCCACACACAAAAGCAGGTAAATGAAACGATAAAGTTTCTTCAACGAAGTCCATAGAGAATATTTTGCCCAGAACCCTAACTGATAAAACATGCAACTTATTCAGTTTGATAAGAATTTTTCTCACTGAAGTATTTTTTGTGCTGAAGGTACAAATACATTATAGCAGAAGTACAAGAAGGACTTTGAAATTAGAAAAATACTCAACAGGTCAGGTACTATTTAAAAACAAACACCGGGTTAAAGGTTTCAGGTTGATGACGACCTTTCATCAAAACAGTGAAAAGTTTGAGATATTGTCAGACAGGGTACAAAACAGGGTAACAAAGTGACAGAGGAGTTAGCTCTCCAGTGTCAAAGGGAATGGTAACAGAACAAGAAACAAAAGATGGATATAGAAGTGGGTGTGTTACATTCTGAATGCAAAATAAAGTAAATCAAATAAATGATTTTGGACAAGAATACAGGAAGCATGGACAATAAGCTTGCAGATGACACCAATATTGGTGGTAGACAGTGAAGGTTATGTAACAGTACAAAGGGACCTTGATCAACGGGGCCAATGGGCTGAGGAGTGGCAGACAGAATTTAACTTTGATAAATATGGCAGGTTACATTTTGGCAGGACTTAACACAATTAATGGTAGGCCCTGGAATGTACTGTCGAACAGAGACACCTAGGGGTCTGGTGCATAATTCCTTCCATGTTGCATCACAGATAGACAAGGTGATGAATGTGGTTGGCACACTGTGTTCATTGCTCAGACCATTGAGTATAAAAATTGGGACATCATGTTGTAGTCATACAGGATGCTGGCAAGGCCATTTGTGACATACTGTATATACTTCTGGTAACCCTGCTATAGGAAGGATATTATTAAATATTATTAAATTAGAAAAGATTTATAAAGGATGTTTCTGTGCCTGGAAGGTTCAAGTTGAGGAGAGGCGAGAAAGGCTCAGACTTTTTTCACTGGAGTGTAGGAGACTGTTAGGTGGCCTTATAACCCTTTATAAAATCATTGATAAGCAAAAACGCCTTTTGCTATTCACCTTAAGGTAGGGGAGCTCAAAACTGAAGGGCATAATTTTAAAGTGAGAAGATAGATTTATAAAGGGACCAGAGTGGCACCTTTATCCACACAGACCGTGGTTCATATCTGGAACGAACTGCCAAAGGAAGTGATAAATGCAGGTACAGGCACAACATTTAAAAGACATTTATATAGGTACATCAACAGGAACAGTTTAGAGGGATATGGATCAAACACAGGCAAGTAGTACTAATTTAATTTGGGAAATTTAGTCAGCACAGTCGAGTTGGACTGAAGAGTCTGTTTCCAGGCTGTATAACTATGACACGATGACACTATAGAACAAAACTGACAGGAGACAGTTTACAGCCTGAAAGTGCTAAACGCATTGAGGCTGTAAGGTGTATTATCGAAGGATGAGTTGCTATTATTGAAGTTCACATTTAGCCTCAAAACCATGCAGTAGGCCAGAGCTAGAGATGCCAGCATGAAAACAAGTCGGAGAATTAAAATTGCTGACTACCAAAAGCTCGGGCTTTGTTTGCAGATTGAATGGAGGGGCTTCTCAAAGTGGGCACCTCAATCTGTACTTAGTGTTATGTACAAGAGACCATGCTTTCAGCAGCAAACCTGAACCACTGGTGAACAAAGAGCCAATGCCATCTTCTTAAATCTATTTACAGACAAGCAATGAGAAGAAAATAGAGCGAATCAGAGCCAAAGCAGATTCAGAAGGAGACAAAGGGAAACACTCGGATGGCAAGAAAAAGACAGAAAAGGTGTGAGATAAAATTTGAGTTGCAATAAAAGATGCATCTATCAAGCCAAAGCAGATACACTAAAGTGACCAAAAGATAATTTGGAAGTGAAATTTGAAATAGATACTAAACAAAAGGGTGAAGGAGGGGAGAGAAAGAGGCGGTGGTGTTTAGGAAGTGAAACTTAGAGCACAAAACCTAGATAACCGAAAGCATTGCTAATGGTGCACCAGAGGGAGGATTCAACAGAACACAAGAGAATTCTCAGGGTAGGTGGAGATCACCGAAGGGTTGGAAGCTAGATGGTATGGAAGGGGAATTGTGTCATCAATTTACTATTAAACAAACAAAAACAAAACACACACTTCTCCTTTGTATCTTTATTAAGTTATCCCTCAAATCGATGACCTCTAGTTTTATTCACTATTTAGTGAAGACATTGTTGTATCTATTCTATCAAAGCGGTTTATAATTTTAAAGCCTTCTATTAGGCCATTTGTCAACTTTCATTTTTCTGGTGAGACCAAGGCAGTTCGTCCCTTACTGAAGGGTACAATCTTGAAATTTTGGCATAATTCTTCCTCATCTTTCTTATATTTAAAGGCATTGGAGGGGGTATATGATCAGAACTTCACACAGTACTCCCAGGTGTGATCTAATCAAGGTTCAGTACAAGCTTAGCATAATTCAAAGCTATTTATTCTATTCATCTGGAAGTACATCCTGATGTATGGTTTAATGTTTTTTTAAGTTGCCATTGGTGGTTAATGCATTTTGCTTCTTTCCCCAATTTATACATTTTCCAAAAAGAAAAGACACCCCTATTTATCTTATTAAAACATCATAAAACATCTGCCACTTCCTAATATGTTGTAACTCACTTGCCAGTTAATTGTCAATTCTGTAATAAATGCCTTTGTGTAACATTCAACATCCCTGAAAAATGCCCATGCCCCCTAAGCTGTCATGTGCAAATGCTTTTTTTTCAAATCCATAGTCCAAATCATTATTAAAATAAATTCTAGACAACAGTATTCGAACACTGATCTTTGTGGAACTACATTTTCTACCTTTTGCCATTAGAAATAGCTTTACCTTTTACCTACACTTTAGTTTCTGCCTTATAGCCAGCTAGCTATCCATGCTGCCTCTTATTTCCTGACTGCATGCTTTGACCTTATTCCAGTCTATTCTGATGCTTCATTAAAACAAATCCAGAAATCTACATTTGCTGCTTACTTTCAACACCGTTAAACAGGACTGCACCACATTGAACTGCTGAGCAAGAAACGGAACACAATATTAACTAAATCATGAACCTGATTGACGGCAGTTCCAAACATACATCCTTGGCAAGTCTGTGCATAAAAGCAGTGGCTTATAAAGCAAAATAAATTAGCTCCTTCCATTTTGGGGATTCTTCTAAAAATGTTTTCAATGGTAACAATTGTTTCATATACACTGTGCCTCTCAGCTCACTTAATATAAAGAAAAATTAATCATACACAGGATCACAGCATGAACAAAAAAAACAGAATAAAAATAGATTCAGTGCAAGAAAAACTAAATACCATATTACATAAAGATCACAAAAACTAAAAGCAGGCAGAAGAGACAATAAATTATAATTCAAATACTAGGCAAGTGATAACATTTCAGTTAAGTCTATGTTGGTCAAGGTTTTGCAGAAAATCACACACATATCCACCAAGAATTCCTTTCTCAGCCAGTACAACAATATAATGAATATGCGGCTTTGTAACTATTCCTGGCTGGACAGATGAAATTCTCAACAGAACAACTGGCTTGCTCCTCTGTGCAATGAGGGGAAGGAAAGGAATTATTTTCTCGTGCTGGTGGCTCTATAAATCTACCTTCTGGATTTGGATAATAGTTTACAAGTGTGTGGTAATTGACAGACTAGATACCTACTAACCTGAATTAGACAAGCACTACTATAACATGTTCATTGAACTTTCTCTATTTTAATAGTCTATTTGAAACAAACTTGACATTTGTGAACATTTAACAGCACATTTTAATAGTTTTAGATTAAATTCCCTAACTAGTCCACACTGACCCACCCCCCCTCCCCCGCAGAAGAGTAAATCCACCTAGACCCATTTCCCTCTGACTATTGTACCTAACACTATGGGCAATTTAGCATGCCCAATTCACCTGCACATCTTTGGACTGTGGGAGGACACTGGAACATCCGGAGGAAACCCATGCAGACCCACGGAGAATGTGCAAACTCCACACAGACAGTCGCCCAAGGGGGGAATCAAACCTGGGACCCTGATACTGTGAGGCCACTGAGCACTGAGCCACCTTGCCGCCCCACAGTGTATTCGGTGTATTTAAATACCACATTGAAAATGGTCTACATTATCCTACAGGTGAATGGATACAAATTTCCAACAAATTGAAAAAGCAAACAAGCCTAGGAACTAGAGAAGCCTAATGTCATCTACTTCACTCATTCCAATATATGTGGTACATGGCAACAAATACTTGATGTTAGCTGATTATCTGCATGAGAAAGTGTGACTTGGTCAAACTCTAAAATAATTCAGTTTACAAAAGTAGTATCTACCCATCATAAAATGGAATATACATAGAAGCAATAAAAATAAATGCACAACGAAATACAATCTAGGAAGAAAAAGAAAATTCCAAGAAACTGAGCAATACTGAAGGTCAAACCAAATACAAACTTAATGTGTAGCTATATTGGGAAAAAAAAAGACTTCCATTTAAGAAGTGTTGTAATTTCAAAAACATACTAAATCATTAGAAAGACCAAGAATCCAATCATCATAGCAGAGTTACACAGCACAGAAATAGAACCTCTGGTCTAACCAGTTCATGCTGTACATAATCCCAAACAAAACCAGTCCCATGTGCCTGCTGCTGGCCCAGATCCCTCCAAATCTTTCCTATTCATGTACCTACCCAAATGTCTTTTAAACATTGTAGTTGCACCCGCATCCACCACTTTCTTAGGAAGTTCATTCTACACGCAAAACACCCAAGTGTCCCTCATGTCTTTTTATTAAAAGCTTTCAAATCTTTTACAACTACATATAAAAGCAAAACCAAAATACAAGATAGAGGTAGTTAAATGTCATATCACAATACTATAATAATAAACTACCTACTATTCTACCAGAACAAATGTACCTAATTAAACCACAATCAAATTAAATAAAAATTAAGTTGAGCTGAATTCAAATTAACTTAAATTGAATTATATCACATTACTTTATCCTATTTCACTCACCACACTTCCACAGAAGCTCCCACCCCTTGGATCACCAATCATTGTACCTGTACTTTTCAACTAACCTCCCACTCCCAAGGCCCAATGAGCACCCAAACTGATGGCTATATCACAGCCCTAATTAATATTGCCAAAACATCGGTGTCAATAATAAAACCGCTCCATTTTGTGGTGCACCATATTTGAGAGGTAGTCATGGAGGAGATGCTCCATTACCAGCCTGTACCACCCATAAGACCTGGGCTTTTTCCAAGCATTCACCATATTTAAAATGATTGGGCTCTTACACTGTTTGATCACGGATTTAATCTTATCCGTGAATAATAGATTAACTTGGGGACATCTCGACCGCGAGGCTTCAAACTAAATAGACTCAATCCCCGAGGGATGCCTGGAGAAAGAATACCTCATCTTCCGCCTCAGAACCCTTGAACACCAGGGCAAAGTAGACTTCACTAGTTTCCTCATCTCCCCTCCCCCCACCTTACCCTAGTTCCAAACTTGCAGCTCAGCACCATCGTAGTGACCTGTCTCACCTGTCAATCTTTCTTCCCACCTATCCACTCCACCTCCTCTCCAAACTATCACCTTTACCCCTTCCTCCATCTACCTATTGCACTCCCAACTACCTTCTCCCCAGCCCCACCCCCTCCCATTTATCTGTCCACCCCAGAGGCTTCCAGCCTCATTCCTGATGAAAGACTCCTGCCCAAAACATCTATTTTCCTGTTCCTTGGATGCTGCCTGATCTGCTGTGCATTTCCAGCACCACTCTAATCTTGACTATAATCTCCAGCATGTACGGTCCTCACTTTTGTCTGTTTGAGATGACTATCACCTTAGGATCATTATACAACACCGCCACCCACCTAGCAAAGACTCCCCCGAGACGAAAGCGCTCTAGGACCCCAAACAGGTATGGCTATTCTATCCGGTCATTTGGCTTTCCCTCGTCTAGGGAGGCCACCAAACCCAGGATTAACTTTTGCTGGCATACCTGCACTATGTTCAGGAGGCCCCCCAACCGATATTGTTGGAAGAGCTACGGCTCTTGATAAAACTCGTCTCATCTCTTCACAATATAGGGCAATCCCTTTTCCAACCTCAGGGCCAGCACCTTTGACAGAGTTTTTAGTCTAGATTCAACAATGAAATTGGACTGTATGAAGCGTAGTCTTTGAGGTCTTTCCCCTCCTTTAAAATGAGGGAGATATTAGCCTCCCCAAGAGAACGCAGAAGACACTCCTGTGTACATGAATAGCTATAATCCTCAAAAGTGGCTCCACCAACACATTTACGAATTCCTTATAAAACTCACTAGGGAAAGAGAAGACCTTTTTTTTGCCACTTGTGTGCGCAATGAGTCGAGAGCAGCCTGGAGTGCCATGATACGCTGCAGCTTGACCAATGAAAGCCTATTATAACATGCTTCCTCAGCTACCTTCAGCCAGATCTCCAGCCTCCGTTGCTGCTCCTCCCTCTAAATTGTTGAATATGAAATGATCAGGCCTCAAATATGCCTTCGTGCCTCCCAAAGTATTGCCGGATTACTGGCCGTACCCGAGTTGATATCCCAGAAGGCCCTGAACACACTTGTAATGTACTCAACAAGTTTGCTATCCCTTAACAGGAATGGGTCCATGCAACAGTGCCATGCATCTATTCCACCACCTTTGATTTTAACATCTAAATACACCGCCACATGGTCCAAGATAGTTATACCCCCAATTTTGCAAGCCAATATTTCTGTCAAAACAAACTGATAGCATAAGGAATATGTCAATTTGTGTGTGGCACTTGTGTGGGTTGGAATAAAAAGTAAAGTCTCTCCCATTAGGGTGGAGATGCCTCCACACATCCACTAATCCCCACTCCTCACACAAGTTCATCAACTGTCTAGAATGCAAGGACGGACCTGCTGGGCCCCTTGGCATCCTGTCTACCCTGGGATCCATTAGGTGGTTAAAATTCCCTCCCATGTGGCACACCCCAACTGCGTTAATTAGAAGTTTAAAAGGGTGCATTGGAGGACAATAAACATTCAGGAATACTAGAGTTGGGAGGTCATGTTGCTGCTATACAGGGCATTGGTTAGGCCACTGTTGGAATATTGCATGCAATTCTGGTCTCCTTCCTATCAGAAAGATGTTGTGAAACTTGAAAGGGTTCAGAAAAGGAGTTACAAGGATGTTGCCAGGTTTGGAGGATTTGAGCTACAGGGAGAGATTGAATAGGCTAGGGCTGTTTTCCCTAGACCATCGGAGGCTGAGGGGTGACCTTATAGAGGTTTATTAGATCATGAGGGGGATGGATAGGATAAATAGACAATGTCTTTTCTCTGAGGTGGGGGAGTCCAGAACTAGAGGTCATTGGTTTAAGAGTAAGAGAGGAAAGATACAAAAGAGACCTAAAGGTCAACATTTTCATGGAGGGTGGTAAGTGTATGGAATGAGATGCCAGAGGAAGTGGTGGAGGCTGGTACAACTGCAACATTGAAGAGGTATTTGGATGGGTACACAAATAGGAAGGATTTGGAGGGATATGGGCCGGGTGCTGGCAGGTGGGACTAGCCTGGGTTGGGATATCTGGTCGGCATGGACAAGTTGGACCAAAGGGTCTGTTTGTGCTGTACATCTCTAGGACTATGATACCATACTCCTCTTCGAGCTTTAAGAATGATGAACCATCCATGTTAGTCCTTAATTTGCTCAGTTATTTGGAATGGGAGGTTCCTTCTTACCGGTATAGCTAACCCTTTACTTTTGGAGCTAAAGGGAGAGAAAAATACCCTGTCATGACCCCACTGCTGCAGCTTCACATGTTCCTTATCAGTTAAAGCGTGTCTCCTGCAGCAGGGCAATGTCAACCCTTCCCTTCCTTTTTTTCAAAAATGGGGGAATGGCTGCCTTTTACATTGCAGCTGCACTCATTACCTGAACAAATCACTAGCCACAGCCGTCCAGGGCAACCCGTGGTTTCCCAAGAGAAGGAAGCTTATCTGAGGTGCAGCAAGCAACAAAGACATTATCTCTACAAAGTCTAAAAACTACTCCAACTAAAAAAACTAACCACTACATTTAACGTAAACACCCAAATAAACCCCAGTTCGCTAGAGATCTCCCCACTTGCCCACAGAGGACAATCCTCGCAATCATCCTGGCTCCTTCCAGCTGAAGCCAGGTCCCAGCACCAGGCAATTCACAGACAAACAGAACATGTTATTTACATTCCTGAGTGTTAACATTGGATAGGTACAAACACAATGACTGCAGATGCTGGAAACCAGATTTTGGATGAGTGGTGCTGGCAGAGCACAGCAGTTCAGGCAGCATCCGAGGAGCAGCAAAATCGACGTTTCGGGCAAAAGCCCTTCATCAGGAATAAAGGCAGAGAGCCTGAAGGGTGGAGAGATAAGTGAAAGGAGGGTGGAGGTGGGGAGAAAGTAGCATAGAGTACAATAGGTGAGTGGGGGAGGGATGAAGGTGATAGGTTGGGGGCAGGGGGAGGGTGGAGTAAATAGGTGGAAAAGAAGATAGGCAGGTAGGACAAGTCATGGGGACAGTGTTGAGCTGCAAGATTGGAACTAGGGTGAGGTAGGGGAAGGGGAAATGAGGAAACTGTTGAAGTCCACATTGATGCCCTGGGGTTGAAGTGTTCCGAGGCAGAAGATGAGGCGTTCTTCCTCCAGGCGTCAGGTGGTGAGGGAGCGGCAGTGAAGGAGGCCCAGGACCTCCATGTCCTCGGCAGAGTGGGAGGGGGAGTTGAAATGTCGGGCCACGGGACGGTGTGGTTGATTGGTGCGGGTGTCCCGGAGATGTTCCCTAAAGTGCTCTGCGAGGAGGCGTCCCGTCTCCCCAATGTAAAGGAGACTGCATCGGGATCAACTGGTGCAATAAACATTGGATGCCCACCCATCCCCCCCTCCTCACATCTTATCCACAGATGTGGCCAGCCCCAATCCAAAAACAAAAAAGGACAGCAGAAAAAAAAAGACAATAACCAACTGACTGAAATAAGAGTAAATCAGGTTTTACACCAAGTCAGTACAAAATCTATAAAACCGATAACGACAAAAAGGGGAGGGAAGGGAAAAAAAGGGACAGAATAAAAACTGTACCATCATCCGTAACAGTGCCCCTTTCCACCAACCACCCCACCCCCACTCCCAACCAGAGTACTTTATTTCCAGAGTTCCCAAAGTCCTTTGCCTTTTCTGCTGAACCAAAATTATGTACTGTCCCTCCATGAGCGAAATGCACCACCACCTCAAGGAATACTGAATGTTCAGATCCTTTAGTTTTCTCAAACTTCATCAAATGCCTGTCTGTTAATAATTTTGGCTCCTGAGAAGTCTTGAAAAAACATTCTTGACCCCTTGTATTATATTAAAGCCTGTGGATCTCTTCCCAGTCTTCTTGCTGTTTCAATCATTAACTGTTTTTCTTTATAGTGCAGGAGTTGCACTAGGAGCAGGCAGGGGCGCGAATACAGCCGGGATCTACGCAGTGCGATCCAGTGGGCCCACTCCACATTCATCAGGCCAGACTCCAACTCCAGCCCCAGGAACTTCAGGAGCCACTTCTCCTGGAAACCAATGAGGGCCTCGCCTACCTCACGCTCCAGGAGACCCATAAGCTGCAAAATTTTGTTTCTTCTACTTCTGTGTTCCAGGTCATCCACTTGTTCATGAAGGACCTGAACCTGACCTTTTGGTGTTTGGATCCTTCCTCCCAAGACCTCTGCCACGGTCTCCGATGCCGTGGTCCTCTGCTCAACCACTTCTACTCTTTGGTCGAGTGTTTGAATCTCTTGCTCATATTTTCAGCATGGCAGATATCAGTTCCACTGCTGCTTCAATCTTTTCTTAGAGTTTGGCAAACTCAGTAAACGCTGCTGCCCCATTAAATCCAAAGGGGCTGTCCAGGGAGTTTGAGCAATGGCTATGGGCACCTCTGACGTGGTAGGGAAATACCCTGCCTGCTGCAGTCCTTTCGCTGCTTTTCCTTAATTCGCCTTCATCCTGATCTCAGAGCTGTCAAACCACAATTCTAGCAGCTCCGGATATTCAGTAACTTTTCTTTAGCAATTTTTCTCCTAAGGGTGGAGAAAGGGGGTGGGGTAAAGGTCAACCTTGCCAGGGGGTATGGCACAGAGCCCAGCACAGTAGACCAGTCAGACTGCTGCCATCTTGGATCTCCCTCTCTTCTCACTTTAATAATGTGCCGCCTAGTCTTGAAGTCCCACATTGTAGAAAAAAGACAACTTCCATCAACTCTCTATTACATACCTCTCATTATTGGAATACTGCATGCAATTCTGGTCTCCCTGCCATAGGAGAGATGTTGTCAAACTTGAAATGGTTCAGAAAAGATTTCAAAAGATGTGGCCAGGGTTGGAGGGTTTGAGCTATAGGGAGAGGCTGAACAGACTGGGGCTGTTTATTCTGGAGCATTGGACACTGGGGGGTGATGTGCTGCATAGAGGAGAAATAAGAGAGTTCGGCAATCTTTGTCATCTTCGTTTTCATCCTCAATCATAACACTGACAAGAAAGAC
This sequence comes from Chiloscyllium punctatum, assembly GCF_047496795.1. Classification (NCBI taxonomy): domain Eukaryota; kingdom Metazoa; phylum Chordata; class Chondrichthyes; order Orectolobiformes; family Hemiscylliidae; genus Chiloscyllium; species Chiloscyllium punctatum. The sequence continues at coordinate 45,163,305 of NC_092742.1, read as the reverse complement.
CATCTAATTAAGTAGGACAGAATGTGTCAATGAAAAGTGAGAGATAACCTAACTAAAACTATTTCCAAGAGAAAGGGCTGGCTTTGTGCTTTAAAGTTCTCACACTGATCTGGAAGGTAGCCCCTGCTTAGTGAAAGTAAAGTGAATCTTGCAATTGGCGAGATGAGAGTGCAGTGATCAAGATAGTGTGCAAAGTAGCAGAGGGAGTTGGTAGCACTCTCCCTTGCAGCAAGCAAATTTTAGCTAGCTGTTGCTTTTAACCCAGAACACAGCATAGATCTCTATCTCAGTCCAGGCTGGCGAGGTCTAGTTAAAAAGCCTCATTTGACAACAAGCAGGAAAAGGGCAATTAGGGTTAGGCAATGAATGCTCCTCTGGCCAGGGACAACCTCATCCCATGAATGAATTAAAAATATTTAAAAAAAAGGACTATCCTCCCTCTATCATCCTATCCATTAGCACTTGCCAGTAGAGCAGAAAAACTTATTGTTGCAGTTCGGGCCAAAAGCTCAGTGATCAACACCAACGAGAGGTCGTTTCTAATTTGCAGTATCTGAATAATGTATAGCTGGGCTTTAACTGCAGCACGAGCACCAGAATCTCCCTGCAGCGGTACTGCGTAGCTGCACGAGAACAACATCAAAGAGCCCAGTTGCATAATTAATACAGTGAAGAGTGAAGGATTGCAAAAGAAAGCCATGATAGACCAGGTGTCATAAATCTCAGTGGTCAAAACACTAAGAGAAGAGAAAATTCAGTGCAATGTGCCATTTCTGTTCAAAAAAGTAAATTAGTTTGCAACATATCTCCACATTATAGATCTTACTTTGGTAGCAACATTTAGCAAAAGTGGCAAAATGAAACATCATTTTTAAATAAAATGTAATCCTCAATGCAAGGTAGCCAATTTCTGAATTTGTTAAACTGCAGAAGATCCAAGCTGGTGCTACTGGGTTTGTATACTTTTGTACTAGGTTCTTGCCACTTAAATACCCATCAGAACTCGCCAGCAGTGGGAAAAAGCGTTCTATTTGATTCCTGCGCTTGGGTACTATGGCATAGGAACAATAGCTAAGTGTCTTCAAGGGAAACTCAGTTACACATACCTGTAAACATAATAAACATTCTGTACATTTGTATTTGTAATGGAAGTGCACAATAAAAATTACTACAATGAAAATATTGTAAATAGTCTAATCTGGTGGTTTCTGTGGAGAGAGAAAAAGCAAATGTTTCAGAGGTTTTTCCTCTTTGGAACTGGATAAATTACCTTAGCTAGTTGACTGAATAGGTTGATGTGAAGTTCAGTCACCGTTTGCATTAAAAACATTTAAATGAAAAACTTAGTTAAATCTACCAAGATACTAAGATACTAAAAGGTCACCCCAGATCCCAAATCTTTAAAATAACACACTCAAAATGTTCGAATTTGCAGGTTTTAAATAAAATTAAAATTAAACATGTTTTCAAACCAGTGACTGGAGAACTTCTTAGTTAAAGCTGAAGCACATGCTTTATGCGTGAGAAATCATGTCTCACAAACTTGAGTTTTTTGAAGTAGTAACAAAGAGGATTGATGAGGGCAGAGTGGTAGATGTAATATATATGCTTACAAAGTAGACAATAAGTAGCAGCCAAGTAGAAATGCAGGCAAGCTACTAAAACAGTTAGGACCCCTGAAGACAATTTCTGTGAAGTTGAAGCAAAGATGTTTCAATACAACTGCATACTGAAATGTGAATGCAAGTTGATTATCTTAACATCTATTGAGCAAACCAGTTACTCAAACTTCAAGAATATAAATCACTGGAGCAGAACTGTTAAGATCAGAAGATGTGGAGAGCAGGGAAGAAATAGCGGAGTCTCACACACACACACACACACACTTATTTCAAAAAAAAATGTGGAAATAAATATCGTGCTGTGAGATTTAAGAATGTCAAATCTAAAATGTGCTTCAACCTCTCCTTTTTGAGATATATCTAAATGGATGAATTTGTAGTTGGGTGGGTTAATGATTTTGCAGATAACACAAAGGTCAGTGGAGTTGTGGATAGTATACAAGGGTGTCAAAGGATAAAATGGGATATAGATCAGTTGTCAGTATGGGCAGAGAAATGGCAGATGGAGTTTAATCCAGGCAACTGTGAGGTGCTGCACTTAGAGATCAAATCATAGAATCCCTGCAGTATGGAAACAGGCCATTTGGCCCAACAAATCCACACTGACCCTCTGAAGAGTAACCCACCCAGACCCATTCGCCTACCCTATTATTCTACACTTAGTGAAGTATTCAGTTAATGGCAGACAGATCTTGGGGTTCAAGTCCATAGCTCCCTGAAAAGTGGCCACAAAAGTAGATAGGGTGGTAAAGAAGGCAAATTTGCCTTTATTAATTGGGGCATTGAGTATAAGAATCTTGATGTCGTGTTGCAACTTTGCAATACTTTGGTTAGGCCACACAGTGTTATATTCAATTCTGGTCACCGTATTACAAGGAGGATGTAGAAGCTTTGGAGAGGGTGCAGAACAGGTTTACCAGGATACTGCCTGGATTAGAGAAGATGATCTATAAAGAGAGGCAAGAAAAACTAGGGTCATTTTCTCTGGAGCAGAGGTGAAGGGAAAACTTGACAAAAAGGCTATACAATTATTAGATGCATAGATAGGATTCACCTTGCCCTGTCAATCCTCAGACACATCATGTTTAACCACCCAAACAAAAGTTCATCTGGGAAAAAAAGATGAAAAGAGTAGATGTGATTTAAATGGCTTGGGGGAAGAAAAGTTTGATAAATGATGCCAAATGAGAAACTGAAGAAAATGAAGGATGAAATAGAATTCTAAGGAACATGCCCACATGGAATACAGAGAGCAAATGCTGGGTATAAAAGAAAAGTCGAAACATACATGGTGGTATTTAAACAGTGGTGAGTGTTCTGGATACTCAATTTCAGAATTTAGTTGTTGGCACCAAGTAGGCAACACTATCGTTTGTAACAAAGATCATAAATACTAAAAGACTGATACCTGAGCAGGAAGGGCAATTATAGAAATAAAAGTCAAGCGGCATTTTCAAGGTGAGAAATGGTAGTTTTAAATGGAAATGGACTTCAAATGCAATATTATCTTTAAAAGTGGCACTAAGTTGAACCAGACATAAAAGGTTAACAAAATCAATGCTCTTGAACCCAGGTAATTTTTACAAGATCTTACAAAGAGCATTAAAGATGGTTTTGGCACACCATTTCAATAGATTTGGAAGACCATGCCAAACACAAAAATTCTTCCAGGCTCTGAACATCTATTAAATCGCTCCTTTACTTTCTCTGCTTTAAGGAAAACATTCTCTCCAGATAACAGGTCCCTCATCTTGAAACTTATTCTAACAATCTTTCTCTGCACACAAAGGTTTCTTTGTTCTTTGCCTTTTAATGGTTGTTGCAGGTAGAAGTGATACATACTGGGGTGCAAATTGATCCAACTTGCTGTTTGATCTGAATTGTATGAATCCTCTTTAAAAGTTCTCTCAGTTTGGCCATATTGTCTAAACACTCAAAAGATGATGAATTTTAAAGCATAATGATCTTAAGTGAATGCCTGTAAAACTGCCATAAAGTTAACCTGGTAAACCACATTTGAAGTGGGAACCAAAATCAGATTCACAAAAAGTCCAATGTAACTAAGATCATATTGTTTAAAATCAGTAAAAAGAAAACCTCGCTGAAGAACCTAGTTTTCATCTAGAGTAATGCAATAGCTACACACTGCCAATGCGCAGTTTCCAATCGGAAAATTTAACTTGCACTTCAACCAATAAACTGCCAAAAAAATAAACAAATGAGTACATTGCAGAAGGACACCATTAGACCAACCATTCAGCACTAACTCTTGAAAAGCAAAGTTTTACTACTAGAGTCATAGTCAGAGATGTACAGCATGGAAACAGACCCTTCGGTCCAACCCGTCCATGCTGACCAGATATCCCAACCCAATCTAGTCCCATCTGCCAGCACCCGGCCCATATCCCTCCAAACCCTTCCTATTCATATACCCATCCAAATGCCTCTTCAATGTTGCAATTGTACTAGCCTCCACCACATCCTCTAGCAGCTCATTCCATACACGTACCAGCCTCTGTGTGGAAAAAGTTGCCCCTTAGGTCTCTCATATCTTTCCCGTCACCCTAAACCTATGACCTCTAGTTCTGGACTCCACGACCCCAGGGAAAAGACTTTGTCTAGTGATCCTATCCGTGCCCCTCAATTTTGTAAACCTCTATAAGGTCACTCCTCAGCCTCCGACGCTCCAGGGAAAATAGCCCCAGCCTGTTCAGTCCCTCCCTGTAGCTCAGATCCTCCAACCCTGGCAACATCCTTGTAAATCTTTTCTGAACCCTTTCACGTTTCACAACATCTTTCCGATAGGAAGGAGGCCAGAACTGCACGCAATATTCCAACAGTGGCTTAACCAATGTCCTGTACAGCCGCAACATGACCTCCCAACTCCTGTACTCAACACTCTGACCAATAAAGGAAAGCAGACCAAACGCCTTCTTCACTATCCTATCTACCTGCGACTCTACTTTCAAGGAGCTATGAACCTGCACTCCAAGGTCTCTTTACTACTGCTCCCTGCAATTCATTTTGAGTTGTAGTATTCCAGGTCCCTTCACTAAGCCACTCACAAGCGCTTTATATTTATTCATTCATAACTCCGTTACTAACCCACAAGTGAATACTGTGGCCCTGTCTCATTCGTTCATAACTCCCTACTGTAACACTTCCATTAATTCATAAAACCGCAGTTTTTAGTATATTTTACAATAAAAGAGCAAATTAAAACAACCCTTTCTAATCAAAGCAACCCTTTCAAATGCATTAGAGTTTTCACACCTTAGCAGCCCTTGCCACAAGTAGTGTTTAGGCCAATTTACCTCAATAAATAAGTGTAGCGTATTCAGAACAATACCAACCTAGCCAGCATGTCTCCCCAAAAGATTATAATATTAATCAGCCCTTACCAACTGCCCCTCAGACCTAAACCACCAGTTTCCCCAAATAGAATGTACTTGTTACCTTTTAACTGTGCCGTTATCCCTTTAAGAAACTGTCAAAACAGCACTTTGTGAAATTACATGAAAGAAATGAAACTAACACGGCAAATAGTAAATGAATCTCACAACCCTGTTTAATATCCTTTATTCTTTAAGTACAGGTAAAATTGCTAACTTATTTGGAGCATACAGGCCTAGTTTTTTTTTAATGTTTACTAGCTTAAGGAAAAAGGACTAACACTTCTTAATTATGCAAGCAGGCTGGACAGACACAAAGGTTTGACTAATGTCCTGTCTCCCAGGACAGAAACACCTTAAACCTTTGTGTACTATAATATATAGATAAAAAAACAATATAACACCATAGTAATGGAATTTTAACATATGCAAGAATTGTGTGTAAAGATGCTAATTTAAGAACTGTATTTTGGAATTCTATTGCTGCCTCGAACTTGTGCTGTGGTTGTTGAATAAAGAGGATATTTTCACCACTCACCTATTTCAGTCGTTATTTGACACAATCCCGCAATTTGCTTCAAATATTTATCTAATTTTTTTTCTATAAGAATTGGTTTCCACCATCTGTCAGGCAGTGTTTTTCAAATACTAACCACTTGATGCGTAAATGTTTTTCCTGAGACCACCTCAAGTTCTTTTGCTGTTCATCACACATTTATGCCCTCAAGTTATTAACCACCATCTACTGGAAACAGTTTTGTTTTTTCCCCATCTAAGGCCCTTATTTTAAGCACCTCTACCAAATCTTCTTTCAAGTTTTTTCTCAAAAAGGAATAACCCCATCTCCTCCAATTTAGGACAATTAGGTTTCAGTAGGATCATTTCTATACCATCTCCATTTCCTTCACACCCTTCTTAAAAGATGATGCTTGGCACTGGACAAAATATTCGAGCTGGGACTAAAGTAATATTTATCCAGATTTAGGATGTTTTCTATGCTCCCATTCTTTTAACCTAGCACCCCACGTCTTCTTAATTGTTTTACTATCCTGTCATGCACCTTCAATGTTTTGCAATCATGCATCCACAAAATGTCTGTTGCGGCACCTGCTTTAAAGGTGTACTATTGAACTTTATGTTCTTTCTTCAGATTCACTGCCTCAATACTCTTGCATCCAACCATTTCATTTGTTTGTATTCTCTGAAAGTCTATTACTATTCTCAAATTTAATAGATTTCAGAGTTCCATGCCATTTGCAGATTGGTATATTACCCCCAAATCCAAGTAATTAATTAATGCATGCCCAAGTGCAGTAGTCTTAAAACTAAACACTTCGGAATGCCACCGCATAAATTGCTACGGTTTAAAAATCAGCCAGCAAGCACAATTCTGCATTCCATCCCTAGCTTTCCCACCAACAACTCCATTCTAGCTCACCTTAATGAGAACAAACATGTCCAAACAGCTTTTAGACACAAAGCCTATTCTAAAGTAAATTTTCAATGATATAAAGCAGTTCAATTTTGTCAAATAACTTATCATACTAATAACAAAAACCAGAAACATCACCAAAATATCCAAAAATCAGCAACTTCATTGTTTTTGGCAGTGGTCTTTATTTTTAGCTTTCACAGAAAGGTTAAATTGATTGGCAAAGTCATAATTATACTTTTTAAACAACCACACACAATTTGTGGAGCATAACTTGAGTTATACAAAATTTGAATTCATGCTCAGTTCTCTTCACTGGAAGCAGCTGCTGTTAAGTCTTTCTTAACCAGCATAAACTGTTTTGTTTGTACATACAGGTGCAACGTTCAGTTTATGATAAAGTATGGGCTTGAAAAACTAGACACTAATAGTTCAAATTTTATAGTCAGCATATAAATTGACCTTTTTTGGAAGAACTCTCAGATGTTTTAAAGAGTTAACTTATAATCCTCAAATCAACAATTAATATCCTCTTGATTTTAGCCTTTTGTGGGCAGTTAGTCAAATATTAAGAAAAATAGGAAAAGGGCTGCATTTCCATTTTACATTAGTTGGCAGGGCATTTACTGTTGGTGAAATGACTGAATCAGGAAAGGTATTTGGATTGCAGTTAATTGACATTTGCAATTTCACAATATATAGTACAAAAACATACTATCTATCCCAACCAGTCTATTCTAAGTATGCTCCACCAGAGGCTCCTCCTATCCTCCAACATTTTAACTAACAGCATTACACTCTACTCCTTTCCATTTTGTATATTTACAAAATGGATTTATGCTTTCTCTTAAATACACCAATATATTAACCTCAACTACTTCCAAAAGATGGAGGAGTTCCCCATTCTCACCACTGGGTGAGAAATTTGCTTCAGAATTCCTTATTTGATCACTTGTTAACAATTTTTATTCACTTGTGGGATGTGGGTCTCACCCGCTGACTAGCATTTACTGACTGTTCCTAGCTGCTCAAGACGGTGGTGGTAAGCTACTTTCTTGAACCGCTACAATACGCCTGCTGTGAATCGACTCTCAAATGTCGTTGGGAATGTAATTTTAGGACTTTGACCCAACAGTGAATGAAGGGCAATATATTTCCAATTCAGGACAGCGAGTGGAGGGAAATTTACAGGTGGCGGCAGTGTTCCCGAGTTTGCTGCTCATTCTTCTAGATGAAGGTGCTGTCCGAGGATCTTTGGTGAAGTTCTAAAATGCATCTTGTAGACAATACACAATGCTGCTACTAGATGTCAGAACGTGAAGGGAGTGAATGTTTGTGGATGTGGTGCCAATTAAGTGGACTGCTGTATCCTAAATGGTGTCAAGCCTCTTGAGTGTTGTTGGAGTTGCACTCATCCAGGCAAGTGGGGACCATTCCATTACACTCCTGACTTGTGCCTTGTAGATGATGCACAGGTCAGGAGACTACTTACTCCGTATTCCTCATCTCTGACCTGCTCCTGTAACCAAATGTCTTTATATGGTGAGTCCAGTTGAATTCCTGATCAATGGTAACCAAACAGACATTGACAGTGGGGATTCAGTGACAGTGACACCATTCAATGTCATGGGCAGTGATTAGATTGTCTCTTTTTGGTGATGGTCATAGCCTGGCATCTGTTTAGCACAAATGTTACTTGCCACTTGTCAGCTCAGAGTCTGGATACTGTCCAGATCTTGTTCCATTGGAACATGGACTGCTACAATATCTGAGGAGTTGTAATTGGTGAACATTCTGCAATCACCTGCTAACATTCCAACTTCTGATCTCACGATGGACAGCAGGTCATTGATGAAGCAGCTGAAAATGGTTGGGTTGAAGATCTTGATAAAGAAGGCCTGCTTCTTCACCTTGCCCCATATCTGGTGCATTGTCAGATTCTAGTTTCATTCTTCACCATCTGTAGTCAGGGTGCTTCCCTCAAACCCTTTCATAATTTATTAAGCTTTTACTTAATAACACTCAATCTCCATTTTAAGACAAAAAGTGAAATGTTTTTATTCCATTCCTAATAGGTATAATCTCAAGAGTTCTGGCTTTATTCTTGTAAATCTTGTAAAACAGCTCCTAAAAGAGAAGAGAGTTACTATAGGAACTGGCGTAGTAGAAACTGGGCAGCTCTCCAAGAAAGACTGAGGGTTATTATCTAACAGAAAAAAATTCACTTTTAAAATATCTCATCCAAACTGCTAAATCACCCTCAATCCCATGCCTCTGCATTTTGTGCAATAGCCTATCGTGGGGAGCCTTATCAAACACTTTAGTGGAATCCATATACACCACATCAACTGCTTTACCCTCCTCTACCTGTTTGGTCACCTTCTCAAAGAACTCTAAGGTTTGTGAGGCACGACCTACCCTTCACAAAACCGTGTTGACTATCCCTAAGCAACTTATTCCTCTCTAGATGATTATAAATTCTATCTCTTATAACCTTTTCCAGCACTTTGCCCATAACCGAAGTAAGGCTCACTGGTCTGTAATTTCCAGGGTTGTTGAGGTAGGGCAATACATGCTGTCCATGTGGAATTTAGTAAAAAAATTGATAAGGTCTCATGGTAGACCAGTCCAGGGGATCAGATCACATGGCATCCATAGCGAGTTGGCAAGTTGGATACAATATTGGTTTGGTAATAGGAGACTGCAGTTGCTCTTGTGACTTAAGGTCAGTAGCCAGTGATGTTCCACAAGGATCACTGTAGGGAACTCTTTACATATTAAATGATTCGGATGAAAATATAGGTGGTCTGATCATCAGACAATACAAAAATTGGAGGAGTTATGGATAGTGATGAAGGTTATCAAAATGATACAGGAGCAGACAGACAAGTTGGAGAGTAGAAAGGAAATTGCAAATGGAGGTTAATCCAGACAAGTGAGAGGTGATGGATTTTGAGGGGTCAAATTCAAGAGGAAAGTATGCAGTGAATGACAGGATGGTTAGGAGAATTTGCCTGCACATGGTCTGTATCCCCCATTCCCTGCCTTTTCATATAAGTGCTTCTTAAAAACTGCTATTGTCTCTACTTCTTCCATCTCCCCTGGTAGAACATTACAGACACTTACCAACTGTGGGATTAAAAAGATTCCTTGTACATCTCTTAAAATTTATCTCCTAGTATTTGACATTTCCACTCTGGAAAATAGATTCAAACTATCCACCCCAGTCTCCAACACACTAGCAAAAACAACTTCTACTCAGCAAATATACTCCAATTCAGGCAAGTTCCTGGTAAATCTCTTTTGCACTATTTCCAAAACCTTCGGAGTTTGGCAACTAGAACTGTACACAGATGTAGCCTCAATTAATACAACTACAGCGTAACTTGCCAACTTTTACACCCAGTGCCTCAACCAAAGAAGGCAAGCAAGTTATACACCTTCATTACTATCTTATTCATTTGTGTTGCTCCTTTCAGGGAGCTATGGACTTGCACCCCAAGATCCGTCCATACATCAATGCTCCCAAGGGTCCAACCATTTACTGTATTTTTTCCTCGTGCATTTGGACACCCAAAATGCATCACCGGGGAGGCCTCAATTCTGTTATAACACTGAATCTGCTGTCCGCTAAGTTTTTTTTTCAAACTTTCCCCATTGAACTCTCACTTACTCTGAAATTCAAAAATTCCAAATTCCAAAACCAGCTGGACCCAAGCATTTCGGATAAAGGATTGTGTACCTGAACTAGCATATCACCTGCATTCAACGGGAGGACAATCAAACAGTGTCCTTCTTAAAAAGGCAACTCCACAAGTATTCAGGTAGATATTAATTCATTTGAATTCAAAAAAAAATAAGGAATTAACGATAACTGTGAATCCTTTTATTGTCAGAAAAACCTACCTGGTTCACTACTGTGCTTCAGGGAAGAAAACGGACATCTTTACCTGGTCTGGCCTCCAGAACCACCGCAACATAGTTGACTCTTAACTGCGCTCTGGACAATTAGGGATGGACAATAAATGCTGACTTAGCCAGCAATGCCCTCATCGAACGAATGGAAAAAAAAGAGACACAGCAAATACAATTTCACTGGACTTCATAAGGTGTCCAGATGGCAAGATACAGTAATGGTCGTCAGGTCCTGTTTTCTCAACTCTCAAAATAGGCATAATCCAGGGAGGGGCAAAGAAAACGATTTTTAAAAAATATTCAAGCTCTTCAAATGACAGTATTGACACTACTGTCATTTGAAGGAGAGCTTTAGAATGTATAGGATGGGGAAAGAAATTGCAGAGAATGGGCACAATTGAAATCTGGAGCTTATTCAAGAAACAGCTGTGTTCCTTGACATGCATGGGTCAGGCAAGGAGGAAGTATTTGAGAGAGGGAGCCATTGTTTAGTAAAGAAGTTGAATCTCTTGTCAAGAGGAAGAAGACAGCTTATGTTAGGATGAGACATGAAGGCTCAGTTAGGACACTTGAGAGTTACAAATTACCAGGAAAGACCGAAACAGAGAGCTAAGAGCCAGGAGGGGACATAAGTAGTCGTTGGCATGTTGGAACAAGGAAAACCCTAAAGCTTTATATAGGTATGTCAGGAATAAAAGAACGACGAGACAAAAATTAGGGTCTATCAAGGATAGTGGTGGGAAGTTGTGCATGGGGTCTCAGGAGATGGAGAAGCACTAAACGATTATTTTTCATCAGTATTCACACTGGAAAAAGAATGTTGTTGAGGAGATTACTGAGAAACAGGCTACTAGACAAGGTGGGTTTGACATTCACAAGGTGGTGGTGTTCACTATTTTCACATTTTCCAAAATTGTGAAGTTCCCTGGTCCAGTTGGGATTTATCCTAAGATTCATCCTAGGATTCCTGGGATGCCAGGAAGGAGATTGCAGAGCCTTTGACTTTGATCTTTTTGTTATTGTCTACAGGAATAGTGCCAGAAGACTGGAGGATAGCAAATGTTCTTCCCTTGTTCGAGAAGAGGAATAGAGACAACCCTGGAAATTACAGACCAGTGAGCCTTACTTCGGTTATGGGCAAAGTGCTGGAAAAGGTTATAAGAGATAGAATTTATAATCATCTAGAGAGGAATAAGTTGCTTAGGGATAGTCAACACGGTTTTGTGAAGGGTAGGTCGTGCCTCACAAACCTTAGAGTTCTTTGAGAAGGTGACCAAACAGGTAGAGGAGGGTAAAGCAGTTGATGTGGTGTATATGGATTCCACTAAAGCGTTTGATAAGGCTCCCCACGATAGGCTATTGCACAAAATGCAGAGGCATGGGATTGAGGGTGATTTAGCAGTTTGGATCAGAAGTTGACTGGCTGGAAGATGATAGAGGGTGGGGTGGTTGATAGGAAATGTTCATCCTGGAGTTCAGTTACTAATGGTGTACCACAAGGATGCGTTTTGGGGCCAACACTGGTTATCATTTTTATGAATGACCTGGATGAGGACGTAGAAGGATGGGTCAGTAAATTTGCAAATTACACCAAGGCCGGGAGAGTTGTGGATAGTGACTAAGGATGTTGCAGGTTACAGAGGCCCATAGATAAGCTGCAGAGCTAGGCTGAGAGGTGGCAAATGGAGTTTAATGCAGAAAACAGAGGTGATTCATTTTGGAAGGAGTAACAGGAATAAAGAATACCGGGCTGATGGCAATATTCTTGGTAGTGGAGATGAGCAGAGAGATCTCTGTGTCCATGTACGTAGATCCCTAAAAGATGCCACCCAGGTTGATAGGGCTTTAAGAAAGCATATGGTGTGTTAGCTTTTATTGGTAGAGAAATTGAGTTTTGGTGCCATGAGGTCATGTTGCAGCTGTACAAAACTCTGGTGCAGCCACATATAGAGTATTGCGAACAGTTCTGGTCACCGCATTATAGGAAGGATGTGGAAGCTTCGGAGAGGGTTCAGAGAAGATTTACTTGGATTTTGCCTGGTATGGAGAGACGGTCTTATGAGGAAAGGTTGAGGGACTTGAGGCGGTTTTCGTTAGAGACTAGGTTGAGAGATGACTTCATTAAGACATACAAGATAATCAGAGGGTTTGATAGGGTGGACAGTGAGAGCCTTTTTCCTCAGATGGTGATGGCTAGCACAATGGAACATAGCTTTAAATTGAGGGGTGATGATATAGGACAGATGTCAGAGGTAGTTTCTTTACTCAGAGCAGTAGGGGTGTGGAACGTATTGCCTGCAACAGTAGTAGATATGCCAACTTTAAGGGCATTTAAATGGTCACTGGATAGACATATGGATGAAAATTAAATAGTGTAGGATAGATTGGATAGGATAGGATAGTGTAGGGCTTCAGATTGGTTCCATAGGTCAGCACCACATCGAAGACCAAAGAGCCTGTATTGCATTATAAAGTTCTTTGTTCTATTACTGACTGGGAGAAACTTGATGTCAGTTGTTCAGACATCATAAAGCAACACTTTATTCATGAAGTTGTGTAATGCATTGAATCACATCTTAATGACGCACAGCATTAGAAAAAAAAGCAAACATTGTATGCCAGATCACAATACTTAGTGGGACATCCTCTCCCATCTTCCAAAGATCTGTAGGTCAAAAAATGGACTGTTTAGTCACATGGAAAAAAGATCAAAGAACAACTGGAGGTAAACATTTATGAAGAAAAGTCTCTGATCACCCCTGATCAGTAACCTGTGAAGCAGAAATCCGGAAGACGAAGACAAAGATGACAGAGGGAAAGGCTTACATGTATCACTAATCTCATCCTGTCAATTAGTGCTGAACGACCATCCTGATGTTCTGCTGCATGGCCAATTTCCAAAACAAGAATTTTGGTTGGCTTTCATTGGCTTCAACTAAGAGTCTGTTCTGGACGTTCACATAATAGCTAGAGACACTGAACTCTCCACTATTTTAGTCATCCCTTCAGAGCGTTTAAGATTTTTCAGCTATGCTGATTTTTTGTTAACAGTTTTTTAAACTATATTTTATTGAAAAATTTTTTAAAATATTACAAAAAACAAAACCATACAACTCAAAACAATGCAGAGAACACAAAGGAAAAAGCCCAAAATGCCCTCACATACAAGTGTATAAATATATATAGAAAAAGATATATAGGTAGGATTGGCTAAACTGCACCAGCTCTTGTGGTGACACTGCTGCATTTACATTTAGGGGCACAAAACATAGTTAATCAATAGGGCTTTCAGAAAGGAGATAAATTCAGTAACTAAATTTACGTTATTATTCGACTATTTGAAACTCATCCTTCCTTAGCATTGTACTTACACTTCTCACACCCCAGTCTTGCCAAATGAATGCCACTTTCCATGAATGCAAATAATTCATTTGGAAGGCCCAAATTCGCATTCGATCACTATTGTTTTCAATGGGTTGATTAAGGGCCTCCGTCTAGAATTAAACTCAGTTCACAGAAATAAAAGAGATTTGATATAATTCTATTTTTAGATGGCCTATCCAGCTGATCAGTTATAAAAGCAGAAAATCCTGGAAATACTCAGATCATGTAGCAGCGTGGAGAGATAATCAGGTCTGTATCTTTCCTCTGAATTTCAAAGAATACAAAAAGATCCAAATCTTCCCAGTGTGCACCAAGATCTCAACAGTTCTTAGTTCCTGATGTTAACAAAAAGCTTCCAAAGCATTTAGACCCACAGGGTTATTCAGGGATTGAGGGTACCAGAAGTGATCAATGACACAAAGGCACTTGGTCTTTTGCTCTTAGGCAAACTGTCAAAACTGAGGAGGACTTTCTTCTATTGTTGAGCTTGAGTCATGTAAACTGCTGAAGCTTCGTACCCTGACATAGAGGAGACAGTTCTTAATGAGATTGGTGGTTTTTCATGCTCCTTAGTTTGTACTTGACCTTCAATTGACTCTGTCAGACAGGCTGAAAATGGTTGACATTTTCACAAATGCCTCTTGTCCAGCTTAGACAATCTTGATCTGGAGGTGTGCAGAAGTAGATAACGATATTGCACTCTCTCAGGAAGGCTTCAAAAGATGATCTAAAAGTATTTACCCTGCCATCATGCTGGCCATGATGAAACAGAGCTGAGAGCTTGACTCAAGCATGCTGATACATGCTCTGGGGACATAGGCTCAAATTGTACTGTAGCAGATGGTGAAATTTGAATCAGATCAAATTTTTAAAAACCTACCCCTATAAGGTGACATGTAACCATTGTCAATTGTCATTAAAAAACCCATGTGGCTCACTGGCATCCTTAAAAAGAAGAAAATCTGCCATCTTTACCTGGTCTGGCCTACATTGAATTCCATGTCTACAGAGGTATGGTCAACTCAAACTACTCCCTAGGCATTTAGAGATGAGAAATAAATACTGGCTGAGCCAGCAGCATCCACTTTGAACAATTTTTAAAAATCCTCCTTCAGAGGTCAATCTTCAGCCAATTTGGTTCACTGCATAAAATATCAAGAAATGGCTGCATGCAATGGATGGCAAAGGCCACTGGCTCTGACAATATTCCAGCAACCATACTAAAGGCATGTGCTCCAGAACTGCCATACCCCTAGCCAAGCTGTTCTAACAACTTGAGAAATTATCCAGATATCAGATATACACAAGTATAATCTGGCCAATTAGCATTTTTTTTTAAGGAAGATTTGTTGATGTCTAAGTTAGCTCACTGAGCTTGAAGGTTTTGTTTTCAGATGTTTCATCACTATATTAAGTAACATCAGTGAGAGACTCTGGTGAAACGCTGGTGGTATGTACCACCTCTCTATTTATGGGTCTTTGTTTCTTAGGATGTTATTTCCAGTGTTTTTTCCCCCCCAGGGAAAGGCAGATTGATTTAGATTCTGTGTGTTTATTGATGGAGAATGCCATGCATCTAAAGAATTCTCATGTGCGTTTTTGTCTCATCTGTCCAAGGATGTGTGTGTTGTCCCAGTCAAAAGTGATATCCTTCATTGTCTCTATGTTTGAAACTATGACAGTGGGTCGTGTCTCTTGGTAAGCAGTTAACGTTAATGTATCCTGGTTTCAATTTTCCTGCTAGTTCAGATTTTTTTTAAAAATAATTCGTGCATAATACTCTTTAAAGGATGTTAGTTTTGTTAGTAGTATCTTATGGACCCTTTAGGTTCATTAGTTGCGGTTAAGTGTGTTAGTAAGTTTGGGGGCTACCATGATGCCAAGGGGTCTACATAGTCTGGAAGTCATTTCTAATATGTCTGTGATGTAAGGTAAATGTGGCTATAGCTTTTGGCTGCGTTGTGGTTGCTTGTATAGGTTTGTTTTTGAGGAATCGGGTACCCGTTTTCATTGAAAATATTGCATCGATATTTTTCTTCTACTTTTTATAGTTCTTGGGTGCTGCAATGAAATGTAGCTTGTTGAAATAATGTCTTGATGCAGTTCAGTTTGTGGGTGCTGGGATGATTGCTTCTGAAGTTAAGCATTTGGTCGGTGTTTGTTTTTCTGTAGACAATGGTTTGAAGCTCTCCATTAACTATGTTCAACTGTCACATCTAAGAATGGGAGTCTGTTGTAGTCTTTTTTTAAGATTAGATTACTTGCAGTGTGGAAACAGGCCCTTCGGCCCATCAAGTCCACACCAACCCTCAGAACAGCAACCCACCCAGACCCATTCCCCTACATTCAGCCCTTCACCTAACACTATGGGCAATTCACCTAACCTGCACATCTTTCGACTGTGGGAGGAAACTGGAGCACCCGGAAGAAACCCACGCCTACACTGGGAGAATGTGCAAACTCCACACAGACAGTTGCCTGAGGCGGGAATTGAACCCGGGTCTCTGGCGCTGTGAGGCAGCAGTGTTAACCACTGTGCCACCGTGCTTCTCCTTCTCTGGTGAATTTTACACCGTCAGGAAATTGGTGTAGTATGCTTTCTCTGATTTGTTCCATTTTGCTATGAAAAGGTGTCATCTACATAGCAGACCCAAAGTTTAGGTTGGCTAGATGGGAAGGCAGCTTGTTCAAGTCTCTGCATTACTGCTTCCACTATGAGCCCTGATATTGGTGATCCCATGGGTGTTCTGTTGATTTGTTTGTAGGTTTTGTTATTGAATGTGAAGTGGGTGGTGAGGCACAGGCCCACTATTTCGAGGATATTGTCTTTGCTGACCAGGTTGATGCTCCTGGTTGTCGTAGTGGTGATGCCAGTGTTTCTTTGGCCAGGTTGATGATGATTGATGTGAAAAAGGGCTGTAACGTCAAAGGAGACCATTATTTCATCCTCAATCTTGGTGATTTGATGGGTGGAATAAATGGAGTGGCATGAATCTTCGATTAGGTGAATTAGTTTTTGGTGGATTTCTTTGGCTAGTCTGTATGTTGCGATGGAAAATGTTGTCCTCAAATGGTATGAAGCAGCACTTGCTCAGCAATAAACTGTATGCCAGTGAGCAGATTATGTTCTGTCAGTGCCATTCAGCTCCTGGCCCAATTGCAGCCTTGGTTCAAACATGGACAAAAGAGCAGAATTCCAGAGTGAGGCAAAAGTCACTGGCCTTGGTATCAAGACTGCAACAGATCGAGTACCCCATCAAGAAGCCCCAGGGAAAACTGGAGTAAATAGGAATTAGGGTTGGAGGTTATACCAGGACAAATAAAAGATGACAGTCATTTCTGGATGTCAGTGATCTCAGTTTCAGAAGATCTCTGCAACCATCTTCAGCTGCTTCATCTCATGTAGAGATGTTTGCTGATGACTGTAGTGTTCAGGTCTATTCACACCTCAGAAAATGATACATTCAAATCTGGACAATATGCTTGGGCTGACTTGTTGCCAGACAAGTGCCAGGCAGTGACCATTGCCAAGATAGAATCTAACTACTGCCACTTGACATTTAGTCATAGTACTATCACTGATTGGCACCTTAACACCATCCTACAGATTACCATTGAAAGAAAGACTGGCTCTTTAAAACTATGGCTACAAGAGGAATTCATAGGCTCAGGAGGGTTTTGGGAAGGGTCACTCAACCAGAAACATTAACTCCGCTTTCTCTCCAAAGATGCTGCCAGGCCTGTTGAGCTTTCCCAGCAATTTGTTATTTTTTTAAAACTATAGGATAAAATTCAAAACTGAGCATGTGAATTCCTGATTTGCCAAAGCCAACCCTCCATCTACAAGGCACCAATCAGGAGAGGGATAGAAATATTCTACATCTTATGGATAGAAACACAAGAAACCCGACACCACCCAGAACAATACTGTTTGTTTGTGAATGTGATACTAATCAAACATTCCAGCACTACTGATGCTCAGTAGTACAAGATGCACTGTAGAAATTCATCAAGGCTTCTGAGACAGTATCTGCCAAACCTAAACTCACTAACATCTTGATGAACAGGACAACACACATGGGAGCACCATAACCTCAAGCCACTCACCAGCCTAACTTGGAAATCATTCCTTCAAAATCATTCCTCCCTAACAGCATTATGGATGTACCTAAACCAAAAAGAACAGCAACAGTTTTAGAAGGCAACTCACTACACATTCACCAGGGCAATTACTAGGATGGGTAGTAAATTCTGAACCAGACAATGTCGCTTACATTTCACGAATTAACAAACTAAAGTGCTTGGACTGCAGAATAATTTCTAGAATCCCTGACAGTTTGCTGCTCATTCACTCTAGATTAGATTAGGATTACTTACAGTGTGGAAACAGGCCCTTCGGCCCAACAAGTCCACACCGCCCCACCGAAGCGTAACCCACCCATACCCCTACCCCTACATCTACATCTACCCCTTACCTAACACTACGGGCAATTTAGCATGGCCAATTCACCTGGCCTGCACATCTTTGGACTGTGGGAGGAAACCGGAGCACCCGGAGGAAACCCACGCAGACACGGGGAGAACGTGCAAACTCCACACAGTCAGTCGCCTGAGGCGGGAATTGAACCCGGATCTCAGGCGCTGTGAGACAGCAGTGCTAACCACTGTGCCACCGTGCCGCCCACTTTAGGACTTTAAATGTTCTATGCTCATACTTCAGGCTAGTGAAAAGTTAAGCCAAGATGACTTGAAACATGTTTGCAGCAGATAACAGAAGCAACGTGAAATTTGGAAATCACATGCTATAGAAAGTTCAATAAGTTTCAGGATCAGTTGCGAATGGAATAATACTGGATTAGTGGTGCTGGAAGAGCACAGCAGTTCAGGCAGCATCCAACGAGCAGCGAAATCAACGTTTCGGGCAAAAGCCCTTCATCAGGAATAAAGGCAGTGAGCCTGAAGCATGGAGAGATAAGCTAGAGGAGGCCCTCCTCTAGCTTATCTCTCCATGCTTCAGGCTCACTGCCTTTATTCCTGATGAAGGGCTTTTGCCCGAAACGTTGATTTCGCTGCTCGTTGGATGCTGCCTGAACTGCTGTGCTCTTCCAGCACCACTAATCCAGTATTTGATTTTCAGCATCTGCAGTCATTGTTTTTACCTTGCGAATGGAATAACCAGATTTAAAAGAAGCAAACCCAAATGTGATGGGACTGGGCAAGCTTCTGGTGAGCATTATTTGCTATAAACCAGAAGTCTCCTAGATCTCCATTCCACTATTCAAGGCCTTTTGGCAGAATGACCTCAAAAATGCCCAGAAGTAGTGAAATAAAGTCCAACCAACAGAAGTACATAAACATACCATAGTTTAAGAAAATAATCTTCATCTTAACAGATGTGAAAGCGTTTCATACAAAACCAGAACAGTCAAGAGGAAAACACCTCAGCTAATGTTCCTCAGCCGTACATGGAAATTTGGAACTAATTTTTAACAAGGGTCAAGGCTCATGTGTGAGGCTGACATTAGTTTGCCATTCTGGTTCTCCAAGCAGCTTAAGTATACTGTCACTTGCTAGGTCACTTCAGAGTTCTTTCCCCCCCCACCCCCCCTCCAAGTGTGGTATTGGAGTCACGTACACCATAACAGGAAAGGACGACAGGTTTTCTTTCCCAAACATATTGGTTAATCAGCTATATTTTTCCAACAGTTCAGTACCTCAATGCCATTTTCACAGCTTCCAGCATTTTAATTCCAGGTATTGAAAAAAAATGGCAGACTAATTTTCAAACTGCTATTTGAGAATCTCTACAGCAGTCATGGTCTCATGGCTTACCAGTCTAATCACTATGACCACTATACTTGCTTCACACAAAAAAAAAACGGCTGACCAAGTCCCTGTGTGATGTAAAGTTTTTGTACTTCTTTCTAGATTTAGATGGTACCATCAACTGTGAAAACCCACACCTATACAAAACGAGTCACTCTTTCAAACTATGCTTCAAGAGCACTTCAACCATTTTCTCTTGACATCGCTTTTAGATAATTAAATTCACCTTTGACACATCATTTCCCAGCAGGATAATAATAAACAGTACTCAAATTAGCCAGGTGAAATACTTTCAAAATAGTGTCCAATCTCTGGGAAGGTCCGCACCAAAAGCATAAATTCATAAACAGCACCTGAAGGCAGTAAATCTTTTAGTGCAGATAAAAACATTAATGGTAAACCCTATCAACCAAAGCAAAATTAAGATAAGTTCATCAGGGATCAGTGTTGGGACTGCAATTTACATATAGATGATTTGGAGTTGGGGGACCACTAGTCTAGTGGGTCAAAGTTTGCGGATGACATGAACATATCGTGCAGAGGACTGTGAAACTTTGCAGAGGGACATAGATACTTTAAGTGAGTGGGCAAAGGTCTGGCAGATGGAGTACAATATTTATAAATATGAAGTCATCTATTTCGTAGGAATAACAGCAAAAAGGTCTATTGTTTGAATGGTAAAAAATTACAGCATGCTGCTGTGCAGAGGGACCTGGGTGCCCTTGTGCATGAATAACAGAAATTCCGTCTGCAGGTACAACAGGTAATTAAAAAGGCAAATGGAATATTGCCAGTCATTGCTAAAGGGACTGAGTTTAAAAGCAGGGGAGGTTATGTTGCAGCTCTACAGGGGGCTGGTGAGGCCACACCTGGAGTAGTGCACATAGTCTCCTTACTTGAAAGGAAATATACTGGCACGAGAGAGGGTGCCGAGGAGATTCACTAGATTGATTCCAGAGTTGAGAGGATTGGCTTACAGGGAAAGACTGAGTAGACTGGGATTATATTCATTAGAATTTAGAAGAATGAAGGGCTATCTTATAGAAAGATAAAATTATGAAGGTAATAGATAACATACAAGGAGAGTGGAAGTTTCCACTGCCAGGTGAAACTAGAACAAGAGGACATAGCCTCAAAATTAGGGGAGCAGATTTAAGACCGGATTGAGAAGGAACTTCTTCACCCAAAGGGTTGAGAATCTGTGGCATTCCCTGCCCAATGAAGGAGTTGAGGCTTCCTCTGTAAATGTATTTAAAGCTAAGAGTGATACTTTTTTGAATAGAAAAAGAATTAAGGTTATGGTGAGAGGGAAGGTAAGTGGAGTGAGGCAAGGAAAGGTCAGCCATGATCATACTGAATAGCAGAGTGGGCTCGACGGGCGAGATAGCTTACCTTTGCTCTTAGCTCTTTTGTTAGGTGTACTAAAAAGGTTTTCTGATTCAGTACATGGATGTATCTTTAGAGAAGGTGCAAAACTGGACCCAATGTTGGGAAATATGGCAGGCTGGTGACTGAGGTATCAATATGGGAGCAAATTGGGACCAGTGACCATAATTCTATTAGTTTTAATAATATAGTGATGAAAAAGGATTAACTGGATCTAAAAGTTAAAGTTCCAAATTGGAGGAAGGCTAATTGTGATTGTATTAGACAAAGAACTTTCAAAAGTTGACTGGGGACAGCTGGAAAATGAAAAGCCTTAAAAAAAAAGACAACGACAGTCAAGAGACAGTATTGTTCCTCTAGGGTGAAGAGCAAGGCTGGTGGGTGTAGGGAATGCTGGATGACTAGGGAAATTGAGGTTTTGGTCAAGAATAAGAAGGAATCCCATGTTAAAGTCAACAGAAATCAGTGATTCCATCGAAAAGTGAAAAGGTGGCAGGAGTATACATAAGAGGGAAATCAGGAGGGCAAAAAGGGGATGTGAGATAGCTTTGGCAAATAGGGTTAAGGAGAATCCAAAGGGTTTTTACAAATATATAAAGGACAAAGGATAACTGGGGAGAGAATAGGTCTTCTTAAAGATCAGCAAGGCCACCTATCTGTGGAACCACAGATGGGGGAAGACGCTAACTAAGTATTTTGTATCAGTGCTTACTGTGCAAAAGCATATGGAAAATAGAGAATGTGGAGAAATAGATAACGATGTCTTCAAAAATGCCCAAATTACACAGAAGAGATGGTACTGCATAAAAGCTTGATGAATCCCCAGGACCGGATCAGGTATATCCTAGAATGCTGTAGAAAGCTAGGGAAGTGATTATTGGACCCCTTGCTGGGATATTGTATCAACAGCCACAGGCGAGGTGCCAGCAGACTGGAGGTTGGCTAACATTTAAGAAAGGTGGTAAGGAAAATCCAGTGAATTATAGACCAGTTAGCCTGACATCTGATGGGCAAGTTGTTGGATCAAATCCTGACAGAGTTTACACATATTTGGAGAGGCAACGACTGATTAGAGATAGTCAACATGGCTGCGTGTGGAAATTGTGTCTCACTAACTTGATTTGAGTTTTTTTGAAGAACAAAGAGGATTGATGAGGGCAGAATGGTGGATGCGACCTATATGGACTTCAGTAAGGCATTTGACAAGGTTCCTCATGGTAGAGTGGTTAACAAGATTAGATCACATGGAACACAGGGAGAAACAGCCATTTGGATACAGAACTGGCTCAAAAAAAGGTAGAAGGCAGAAGGTGGTGGTGGTGGAGGAGGGTTGCTTTTCAGACTTGAGGCCTGTGACCAGCAGTGTGCCTGAAGGGTCAATGCTGGGTCCACTGCTTTTCTCATTTATATAAATGATTTGGATATGAACACTGGAGGAAGAGTTATTAAGTTAGCAGATAACACCAAAATTGGAGGTCTCTGGATTCTCGTTCTCATTTCTGAAGGCTTCCCATTTTCCAGCTGTCCCTTTACCTGCGAACATCTGCCCCCAATCAGCTTTCGAAAGTTCTTGCCTAATACAGTCAAAATTGGCCTTTCTCCAATTTAGAACTTCAATTTTTAGTTCTGGTCTATCCTTTTCCATCACTATTTCAAATCTAATAGGTGGGACTAGATTGGGTTGGGATATCTGGTCAGTGTGGACGGGTTGGACCGAAGGGTCGGTTTCCATGCTGTACATCTCTATGAAGGTATGGTGGACAAAGAAGATTACAATGGGTTCCTGATCAGATGAGTCGAAGAATGGCAGATAGAGTTTAATTTAGATGAATGCGAGATGATCCATTTTGAAAAGGTAAATCAAGGCAGGATTAATAAACTTAATAGCAAGTTCCTGGGGGGTGTTGCTGTTTAAAAAAAAAGAGAGACATCTTGGAATGTAGGTTCACAGTTCCTTGAAAGTGAAGTCACAGGCAGACGTGGGGGGGGGGGGGGGGGGGGGGTGGAGGAAAGAAGCATAGGTTTAAAGTGAGTGAAGAAAAACGTTGCCCTTTTTCACACATATATGGAGCTCTGCTGCTTACTCAAGCAGATATTGAGAGAATATGCATTGGACATAGAAGTTCAGTAAAAGATCAAAAGGGTCATACAGCCCATGCCAATGTATTGAACAAACCTAGATGGCTATTAAGTCTTTAATCAGTTGGAATGGAAGTGCAGGTTTCCATTCATTAAGATGTAAACCCCTGCAGCAAGATGACTCCAGGTTTTATCAGAATAAAGATGACACCTCAGGTCAGACAATGCATTTTAGATGTGAGGCCATATTTCAAGTCTTGCCTAATACCATCACCCTGGAGCCAGACAGGTGTTATTTCCAAAGTAGGAATTTATAAAATGCCACTGACTGTCTGTCTACAGATTGTGTGCTTTTTAAACAAAATAGAATGTATCGGCAAATACAGATCCACACATGCAAATTAACCCATAGATTTGTGTGCGCATGTGCAGGAGAGAGTGCGAGTGTGGCGCACACTTGGGAGGGAGTGTGTTTGTGTGATGGAGTATACAAATATGAAAGTGAGAGTGAGTGTGCGTGTATGAAAGAGGATCCATGTCAGTGTGCACTTATGTGAGAAAGTATGCGTCCACGTGTAGGAATGTGTGAATGAGAGTGTATAGTGTAGTGGGGTCACCTGTAGTGTAACATGAACCCAAGATCCCAGTTGAGACTGTCCTCATGGGTACCAAACATGGCTATCAAATCAAGGCGCTCACCCAAACATCAGAGCTGAATGTCCTTGACTGCTGAAGTCCTCCCACACTAGGAGGAAACATCCCTGTCTGGTGACTGTTGTGCAGTGTCCGTTCATCCATTGTCAGTGTCTGCCAATATGCAATGCTTGCTTCCTCCTAGTGGGGGAGCACTTCAGCAGTCAGCATTAGGCCTCAGATCTTTTAATAAATATCCTCCAAAGCAGACTTTGGGACACGCAACAACGCACAGTTGCGAAACAGAGGTTAAGTCATGTTCATTACCCACGAGGATAGCCACAACCAAGATCTTGGTTCATGTCCCACAACAGGTGGGACCACCACACTATACAGAGGAACCTCGATTATCCGAAAGGAGATCTCTTGGTCCTGATAGAAACATTAAAGACGTGTTTCCAACAGTGATCGTGTCTTTTGTTTACAGTGATTAAACAGGCACGGTCTCCAAATGACTGACCTCCTGCCCTCTCTCCCCAGACCTCCCCTGGAGTTCTACAGGAGGGGTGCACCCTAAACTCTCCCCCTTCCCCAGATAATCTCTTCAACATTATCCTGTACAGGGCAAACGTGGAACCTGTCAAAAAGTTGCATGCGCGTTATTCGGAGACTTACCCCACAAAGACAGCTGCTGCAGCAGCGCTCTTGTTGTCAGTGTACAGTTGGCTGCCCCAGAAAGGGGGCGGGGCAGATGGAGGTGCGATTAGGGGGTGCGACAATGTTGGGTGGAGTAAGGGGACAGGTGGCAGTGTTGGACTGGGTTTTTTTTGAGGGGGGTGGTGGTGGTATTGGGTGGGGTAAGGGGGCGGTGTTGATCCAGGTTAGGGGGCTGGGGTTGGGGACAGTGTTGGGTGGGGTTGGGAACAGGTGAGCGGTATAGGGGGCAGTGTTGGACAACCGGGGGGGGGGGGGGGCGGGCGGCGGTGTTGGGCAGGGTTGGGGGCGGGAGGGCAACGCTGGACAGGAGGCAGGGTGGGGTAGCAGCGCTGGATGGGGTTAGGTGGGCAGAGGCAGTGTTGGATGGGGTTAGGGGGCAGGAGGTGGTATTGGGCAGGGTTGGGATGGGCAGCGGGGTGGGGGCAGGAGCTTGCACGCTTTGTGTTGGGGGGGGGGGGGGGGGGGGGGGGCAGGGTCGGTGTTGGAACAGGTTGGGGGGGCAGGTGATGTTGGAAGGGGTTTGTGCGACGGGTGGGAGCCCGCGCGCTGTGTTCTGCTGCAGTCTCCTGAATGGGGAGCAGACTTTAAAGACTCCGAGCCCCAAGGAAAGGCATTTAATCAATTAACCAAATAATCGATTATCCAAACGAAAGAGTGCCCACTCATCTCATTTGAATAATCGAGGTTTCCCTGTATATTCTCACACACGTGCACACACACCTATAAATCTATGGGGTGAGTGCGCATTTGCAGATATTTTGTTCAAAAATCTGTAGACAGTCAATGTGGCATTTTACAAATTCCTACTTTGGAAATAACACCTGTCTGGTTCCAGGTTAAGATACAAACAGACTTAAAACATGACCTCACACCTAAAATGTATAGTCTGACCTGAGGTGTCATCTTTATTCTGATAAAACCTGAAGTTATCTTGGGGGCATTAACTTGAAAGAAATTCTTGGATTTTAATGTTAATTAATCAAAACCTGTGCCTCCATTCTAACTGATTAAAGATTTAATAGCCATCTAGGTTTGTTCAATACATTCACTAAGGTGTATCACCCTTTGATCTTTTACTATAAATTCTGCATCCGGTGTATTCTCTCTCACTAGCTGCCAGGTGAAGGCATGGGGGCTCCAAAAGCTTGTGGTTTCAAATAAGCCTGTTGGACTACAACCTGGTGTTGCGTGATTTTTGACTATGTTATTCTATGTAATATAACATCAAAAAAATGTGAAATCTGAAAGTGCCATAAGTAATAGAGGCCAGAAAGGTGTGGAGAGGGAGAGTTAACAGCTCATATTGATGACCTAACACGAACAGACCTTCCTAATAGAAGCAGATAATAGAAAAGTTAAATAATACACGGGCTCAGGAATTACACAGAGAAATTTGGTTGGAAAATATTTTCAAGGATTATGAATGTTCTTAATTCTATGGTGCAAAAGCCACTTATTTCATACAAGTTTAATGATAAATGTCCTCACTTTCTCCAAGTTTATGATATATGTATAAAGAAACGACCCAAAGTGGTAGTCAGAAGCTTAAGTAGAGGCACACAGCCAAAGGAGGAAATATTGTAAAAAAAGTGACTTGAAAATATGTAAATAAAGTAGGTTTTAATGACACCATTTTAAAAAAAGGATGGACAAAGAGATTAGGGAGGAAATTTAAAATATAGGGAGCCAATCATCTAATTCACAGTTTATGAAGATACTCAATTTAATTGTGTCATTTACAGCATCTTCAATTCATTTGGCTAAGTTTCAATTAAAAAAATAAAGACAATCAAACTAAAATGGTAACTGTCTCCTAGTTCTTGATTCTCTAGCCAGGGAAACACTCTCATCAACCATCAAATCCTCCCAATCTCACATGTGAACCTCATACTCACTTTCTCCTCAAAAGCAAAGCCTTTCAGTCCAGAAATGTATCTAGTGAATCTTCTAGCACCCACAGGTTAAAAATATCCTCTCTTAGGGTCAGGGATCAAAACTGCACTCCATACTCCTGGCCTTGTGAATTTCAGCAATACTGGTTAGCTTTTGTACTCCGTATACTTACAATAAAAGGCCAAAATACCAACTGACTTCAGAGTTGCTTTTCTACCCGTATATTTAAACATTCTGCTTTGCCATCATGGAAGGTCACAGACCCAAAATGTTAACTGTTTCACCACAAATAGTGCCACACCTTTTGAGCACTTACAGCACCTTCTGTTTCCATTTAGATTTTCAGCATGTGCAGTATTTATCTCATTAACTCATTTGCATTAACTCTTGTGGATAAGGACACCCACGTCCCTCTAAATACCAACATAATCAAAAAAAAGATCTTCTTGTTCCTTACATTCTACTCAATGTGCTACTTTGCCATTCTGTATCTATTTGCAGACGTTGTCCCCTCAATGGCTTACTTTCCCACCTAACTTAGTATTATTAAACTCATATCTTACTTGCTATCCCAGGTCAATTGTGAACGGATGTGGGGCCAACATGGATCCTTGCAGTAACTTGATATTAGCAGCCTGCCAAACTGAAAATTCTCAAGTGTATTCCTATTGTTTAATATTCTTCAATTAATCCTCTATCCAGGCTAATGTCACCTCCTTAATCCTGGAGCTTTCATTTTATGCAATATCCTGGCATTACGCTACCTTACTGAATATCCTTCAAGAATGTAGATATTCAACATCCACTGCTTCCCTTTCAGCCACCCTGCCAGACATCCTCAAAAATAAAACTTTAATGAATTCATAAAGCACCACTTGCCTCCCTTTCATCTCTGACAAATGACTTTGACTTTTTAAATACCAACACCATATCCTTAAAGAATTCGACAATTCACTGATTGTTTGGATTTGAGCTTAACTGGGATAGACCCCACTTGCTCTTGCCCCAACTTTAAAACAGCACAGCTACATTTGCTGCCTTCAATAGCATTATTCCAAAAGGCTGTAGATTCTGAAAATAAAAATCACTAATGCACCTACTATTTTAGAACCTAGAAACTGAAGTCATGCAGCATGAAAACAGACCTTTCAGTTCAACTAGCCCACGTTTCCAAACTTGTGTTTGACCCACATCCTTTTCTATTCATGTACTTATCCAAATGTCTTTTAAAATGTTCTAAATGTACTTGCATCCAACACTTTCTCTAGTTCATTCTACTCACTCCACATGTCCTTTGTAGATCTTTCCCCTCTTACTTTAAAAATATGCTCCCTAGTTTTGAACTCACCCACCCTAGGGAAATGACCCTTACTGTCCATCTTATCTACATCCCTCATGATTTTATAAACCGCTAAGGTCATCCTTCAACCTCCGACCTATTTAGCCCCTCCTTACCAGTCCCAATATAATCCTGGTAAACTTTTCTTAACCCTCACCAATTTAATAGCATCCTTCCTATAGCAGGGTGACCAGAACTGCATACAGTACTCCAGAAGAGGCCTCACTAACATTCTGTACAACATGACATCCCATCTCTTACACTCAAAGGCCTAAGCAACGAAGGCAAGCATGCTAAATGCTTTCCTAACCACCCTGTCTACTTGACAAATTTCAACAATATATGCATCTGAACCATGAGGTTTTTCTGTTCTACAACATTACCGAGTACTGGATTAGTGGTGCTGGAAGAGTACAGCAGTTCAGGCAGCATCCAACGAGCAGCGAAATCGACGTTTCGGGCAAAAGCCTTTACAACATTACCGAGTATCCTACCATTAATTGTATAAGTCCTGCCCTCGTTTGTTTTACCAGAATGCAATACCTCACATCTTTCCAAATTAAATTCTATCTGCCACTCCTCAGCCCATTGACCAAATTGATAAAGATCCCTTTGTAATCTTAGATAATGTTCTTCAAAATCCACTATGCCACCAATTTTGGTGTCATCTGCAAACTTACTAACCACGACTTCTAAACGCTCATCCAAATAGTTTATATACAGAGGAACCTTGATGATCTGGTTAAGATTGCAAAGTCCCGATGCTTGCCTAAACGGTGTTATCCAGCATTCAATTATCCAAACAAAATACTCCACTCTCGTGTCATTCAGGTAATCTAGGTGAAACACTGCTGGTCACAGGTTTCCAGTCTAAAAAACAACCCTCCACCGACACAATGTCTCCTGGGTTTGGTGGCCTTTAATTCTGTTATTGTCTCCTGTAAATTTTGATTCCTAATTTCATTCAACAAATACATCACTGGCTTGCCTCAGAGCAGAGTGTCTGAGTCTGATGTGCACTCAGATGAGTCAGATTAGACAAAAGCAGGATCACCAAGGCAGCAAGGGGATATCAATTTATTTTTCCTTGTGGGACAAAAACAAACCTAAAGTGGACCGCAGCAATCAAACAGACCATCACCATAGGACAGAACAGAATAACATTCAGATAAAGAATGGCACCGCAAGACAAAGTGACTAAGCTAACCAACAGCAGACAAGACAACACGACAGACATCTAGGTAAGAAACCTCTCCAAAAGACAGCTCACAGGCACAGAAAAAGCCAGACCAGCCAAGGGACTCAACTATGGAGTTCCAAGCTGCCCTAGAATGTACACTCAGAGCTAATGGACTAACCGAAGAGACAGAGCAAGCAGTCAGACAAAGCACTGTACCCTTACCAAAGAAAAGGCAAAATGAACAATCTCAACACCAAGAGAGAGAGAAGGCCTTAACACACAAAAAAGACAAGAACATAATCATAGTACCAACAGATAAAGAGCCGGAGAAACAAGCCTAAATTAAAATAAACTATTTACTGGAGTACAGAGCCCATTTTGCTAGATTACTAACTGAACAAAGTAAACGAAACAACAAAAATAACAGAATACTAAAGCAACTTGGCAGGTTTGGCATCATCTGTGGACAGAGGAACAGTTGATGTTCAGTCTGTTGTGACACTTCTTCAGAATTGGTTAAAATAAATTATAGAAGTCACTCAGTTATTTCTGCCATTTCCATCAATTGCTTTAGGCTCTTATCTCTCACGTCCATCATCTCAACACTAATTACAATGTTGACTACACAATTTCCATAACAAAGCTTTCCCACCTATTGAGTCTATCCCATTTGATCATGGCTGATATGTCCCTCTCTCTGGAGCAATACATTCCACAGATTCTAGCAGAGGCTGAGGGATGACCTTAGAGGTTTATAAAATCATGAGGGGCGTGGATAAGATAAATAGACTGTCTTTCCCCTGGGGTGTGGGAGTCCACCACTAGAGGGCATAGGTTTAGGATGAGATGGAAAAAATATTAAGAAAAGACCACTTTTTCACAGAGTGGTACATGTATGGAATAAGCTGCCAGAGGAAGTGATGGAGGCCACTACAATTGCAACATTTAAAAGGCATCTGGATGAGTGTATGAACAGGAAGGGTTTGGAGGGATATGGGCCAGGTACTGACAGGTGGGACTAGATTGGGTTGGGATATCCAGTCGGCATGGATGAGTTAGATTGAAGGGTCTGTTTCCGTATGGTACATTTCTATGACTCTATGATTCAACTCCCTCTGGCTGAAGAAATTCCTACTCATCTCTTCACCCTGGAGCTGTTCCCTTGGTCCTCGTCTCTCTAGTGGAAACATCTTCTCCATGTCCACTCTCAGGCCCTCGAATATTCTGCAGTTTCAATGAGATTCCACCATCTTTCTAAACTCTTACTAAACATATACCCAGAATCCTCAACTGCTTCTCATTTGAGAAGCTCTTCATTCCTGGGATTATTCTTCCAAACTTCCTCAGGACCCCCTCCAATGCCAAAACATCCTTCCTTAGATATGGACCCAAAACTGCTCACAATATTCCAAATGCGGTCTGAACAGAGCCTTATATAGACTTAGCAGTACATTGCTGCTTTTATATTTTAGCATTATCAAAATAAATGTTAACATTTGCCTTCCTAACTACCACCTTAATCCACATTAACCTTAAAAGGATCCTAAACCAGGGCTCCCAAGTCCTCTTGTGCGAAACCTTTCCCATTTAGAAAATAGTCTATGCATCTATTCTTTCTACAAAGGTGAATCACCTCACTTTCCCATATCGGATTCCGTCACTTCTTTGCCCACCCTTCTAACTGATCAAAGTCCTTCTGCAGCCTTCCTGCTTATTCACCATTACCTGTCACTCCATCCACCTGTAAACTTAGCAACAATGCCCCTCAGGTTTTTCATCCAGTTTGTGAATATATAAAATGAAGTCCCAACAACAACCCTACAAACCTCACTAGTCACTAGCTGCCATCTGAAAAGATCCCTTTACCCTACTCTGTATTCTACTAGTCAGCCAATCCTCTATCCATGCCAGAGTCATACCCTTAATACCATTGGTTCTTATCTTATTTAGCAGCTTCACATGTAGCACAATGTCAAAAGCCTTCTGAAGATCCAAACAGATCACATCCACTGGCTGTCTTTTGTCTAACTTGCTCATTTCTGCCTCAAAAAAAAATGCAGCCCTCATGTAATCTGTTGTTGTTAATGGTCTTCTCTTCAGGTCCTGATCAGCTCTCACATAGTGCAAATGCCACTCCCCTCAAAAATTCTTTGAAGCTGTCATCTTACAAACTACTGTTCCCATTCCTACCCAAAGTCCTCAAGTGTGCTTTTATCTTCCAGATCCATGTCCATCATTTCCAGAAGTTCATAGTTCATCAAGCCCAACCAAGTTTCTACCCTTGCCACAACACAATCTGCTCTCCAAGACACTATGTGACTAGGACAATGTTTACCATAAATGCTCATTCTGCCTGCTGCTTTTGATGTGGCTGACTTCCAACTCCACCAACATTTCTCCACTATTCGCCAGATGGTTAGGACAGCATTCACTAGATACATTTATTCAACTGTAGTCAGAATATCACCTGAAATTGCTTCTCTTACATTGGGAATAACAGCGGAACAAAGATTTACTTCTGGCTTCAAAGTTGTGAGCCAAATGCTAGCCTCCATTGACATCATATGAAAACAGTATCAAGTTTTGACATACACACTGATGGCACCCAGCTCTACCTCATCACCACTTCTCGATTCCTCCAATACACTAAAATACCAGACTAGTTGGCCAACAACCAATACGGCTAAGTAGGAATTTCATCTAAATAAATATTGACGTAACTGAACCCAATGACAATCTCTGTTCCCCTGCTCCCAACTAAACCGTTCGCCTCAACAATGTCTAAGGCCGTAGCATAGCACTCATAACCTTGATATCACATTGGTCAAAATGAGTTTTCAATCACATACTTGGTCCACAATCAAAATTGCCTATTTATATCTCTGCACCAAACAACAACTAAATCCTTCACTCATCTACTAAAATCTTTATCCATACCTTTGTTACCCCTACACCTGACCAGGCCAGTATACTCACAGCTGGCCTCTCACAATCCATCTTCTCTAAAATTCATCCAGAACTCTGTCGCATATACCCTTAAATGTATCATCATCCTGATATAAGAACAGTTCCATTAAACAACATTTGATTTTTCAAAACATCTCTTTCAAATCCTTCTTTCCCTTTTTGAACAACCTTTGTAAGCAGCCTTAAAAATTGCCTATGTGGGTCAGTGTCTAATTCTATTTTACAGTACTCAAGTACCGTGAGACAATTTATCATGCTAAAAGTTGTATCATAAAGTTGCTATTATTGAAGTCCATTCAATAGTAAATCCTACATTTTGAAACAAATTCAAACCTTATAAAATTTTAAAATTCTGAATATTCAAACTTGCTTATTCTATAAGTCATTGATGTAGCAGACCATTTTGCATCAGAAAGTTGCATTTCTCTCTAGACAACTTGAGCATCAAAACTATAGAAACAAAGAACAAACTTGTTTTAATATCATGCCTTTCATGAGGTCCAAGTTAAATTGTTTGAAATTTAAACTTTATCCTGTTTTATGGGCAAAGCAAGCAGTCAACTTCTGCAAAGAACAGGCAAACAGTAATGAAAAATAACCAGTCAATTATTTCTTGTGGTATAATGGAAGAATAGGTCTAGACATCTGCAGAATTTTAGAAAAATTTCCATTTAAAAATAAGCCATATAAATAGGTAAATGGGGCTTTAAAAATTTATCACACCTACATAACAGACAACTCAAAACTCTTTCAGTGATACATGTAACAAGTGATGAGCTTGAACTCATGACTTTGTGACTTCTACCATGAGGGTTAGCACTGGCTAAACATTACTGTACATCCTGAACTACAACAATGCCATCAGCAATTACTGTTCAGAACTTTAGAATATAAACTGATTTTCATACATCAAACAATGGCAACAGTAAATACAAGAACTCATTTTCTTTTCAATCAAGCTGGTTAGTCCAGCCAAATTCATCCCCACAATTTCACATCTGCCATAAACTGTACAATTAATGAGCTTGCAAACAAGCTTTTTACAGGTTTTCCAGAACCTCAACCTGAGCTACAAATCTTCTCAAAACTTGCTAAGCTTTTTACAGCATTATAGGTCACAAAAATAAAGCTGTCTTAATACAATGCTCATACAATCCAAAGACAGCCAGACATATGTACATATTTCCACTGTATCCCATGACCCAATTCATATACTTCTACTAACTATTTAACTTATTTTTAATTTGTCAGCAAGTATTGGAAAATTAAGACACTAACAGTGTTTTGTTTCTTTTACTCCATGTTTATTTTCTCCTTTGAAGCAAATGAACATTTTTGTTCCCCATTTACCTTTAATTCCTGAGTTGAACCCAATTTCACGTTCCTGCACGCTTTCTACAGCACCTATATTTGCCTCAAGACAAAGAAATCAATAGCTTATGGATATATCTAAATTTTCTAATACCTTAAGATTTTTTATTCCAAAACTCAATATAGTATTTAAAGAAATGTTGCCGTGGTAAGCTAAAATTACTAGTTAGCAATCAATTCTTAGTCCAATTATTGAAAGTTAAGGACTTAAAAACCTACATCCCTTATACATTTGCTCCACTTTACAAAGTAATTTGGCATACTACATGCAGTATTATAATTATTCTTAATCTTCTCAAAAAATTAAAACAGTAGACACACAAGGATATTTTCATTTAGAAAACCCTTTCTGAAGTCAATTCTAATTGCTATTTCAGTCTTTCACCTCTGCCTCCCATTATCTGAATACCTTTGGAGACATATGACCAAATGTAAGCATTTGGTCATACATTTAGAATAAAATCATCTCTTCATCGCAGCTGATCTAGTCATAACTGTACATTTGAATGCATGGCTTAGAACACAATCAACAAAATAGAAACAAAAGCATCAATTTAGATTTAGATGCCCCAAATATTCACTATGCAAATCCACTGAACACTACTTTGAATCATTTATTAAACTGTC
The DNA here is from genome assembly GCF_047496795.1 of Chiloscyllium punctatum. Lineage (NCBI taxonomy): Eukaryota > Metazoa > Chordata > Chondrichthyes > Orectolobiformes > Hemiscylliidae > Chiloscyllium > Chiloscyllium punctatum. Next base: position 45,129,542 of record NC_092742.1, on the reverse strand, counting down.
AATCTTCTCTTTCACAGATCAGCAGCAATGAACAGAGTCCCAAACTGGCCCTCACCCTTCCCAAGAAATATCTGAAGTTTGGACCCTCAATGCACTCAGACTTCTATTAATGATTAACTTTTCACAAAAGGCTTTTAAAGCACAGTTCAACGTGTCTTTTTTCCTGAAGTTAAAGAGAATATTGATTGAAACAAATATCTAACATCACAAAAAAAATTGCGTGGTATGAACTGTTACATGAATGTTTCTGCTCACCAACACATTTAACCTGGAAGAAAATACTCCAGCCTTTTCCAACTGCAACCATCTATGAAGCAATATCTAGACTCACCGCATCTGTTGGCTCTATATGCCCCAAATATTCACTATGCAAATCCACTGAACACTACTTTGAATCATTTATTAAAATATATAACCAAGGCAGTCAGAATATCATTTTAAAAATTAATCTCAAAAAACCTGAAATGATATGCAAGGAAAAGCAGATACATAGATCTGAAAGCAGATACATAATCCTGAAAAATACAAATGCATTAGATCCTATGTTTCATACTAAATTTTTAAAACTTCAAACTAAATGCAAAATAAATTCCACACAAAGCCATTTGAACTTAACACATTTTATTTGGCTAGGTCATTCACTTAACGTAGGAAATTACACTTCTTGAGTCTAGAAAGTAATTGTATCATACACTTGTATCAAAATTAAGGTTGGCAATCGAAATAGTTGAAAGAGCTTATGCACTAAGCAATAAAAGACAGAGTCCACAACTGACTTAAGTACAATGGACAGCTGAATGAACTGATTTTAGCTGGTGCAACCACAACTTCATTACAGAGATTGCATAGAGTCAATCATCCTCAGTTCTAAATCCCTACACAGGGATTGCCACTCAAGCATCATCACATCCCTGACTAATTGCTCTACTGTTGCCTTCAGCTGCCTGAGCCCTATGCTTTGAAACCACCTATCAAGCTACATTCTCCTACTAAAAGTACCTCTGACCAGGCTTTTTGATCACTTTGTCATTGTGAAATGTCTGTGCTATATAAATGTAAGTTGTTAGGGAGCACAGAAATTACATTTGATTGTTTTGTTATCCCAACTGGAAACTTCTATCTGAATATTGAGCATTGACACATAGTGGAGCCAACTGTGATGCCTGAACAGACACCAATATATAATCTTCAAACATCAAAAGCAACAATGTTCGACACTCAATGGGCATTGTCCAAAAGGACAATGAATCAGCATCAGTGACTATGCCATAGCAAACAGTAACATATGGAAAAGACAGTTACTGCATGGGAGAAAATGAAATCAAAGCTCACCAAAGGAATAAATTTTCCTTCATGTCAGTAATTGCAGTTCAGTTCAAAACTGAATGTGGCTTCAAATACAGGAGCAGGGATGTCTTGCTGCAATTGTACTGGGCTTTGGCGAGACAACACCTGGGAGTACTGTGCACAGTTTTGGTCTCCTTTGTGGAAGGAGATTGTTCTGGCTATAGATGGAGTGCACCAAAGATTTAACAGACTGATTCCTGGGTTGGCAGGACTAACACACGAAGAAAGATTGAATTGGTTAGGACTACATTAGAAGAATGAGAAGGAATCTCTCACAAATCTATAAAATTCCAACAGGGCTGGTCATGGAAAAAAAAAACACAGGAATGCTAAAGGCTCAAAGTGTATGGAGAAAGCAGGAATAGCTTGGATGATCAGCCATGAGCATACCAAGTGGCAGTACAGGTTCTAAAGGCTGAAGGGCCTATTCCTGCACCTATTTTCTACATTCCTCTTTCCAAATCCTATACCTTGAAGGATTAACGCATTAACCATACTCTCAGATACAGAACTGGAAGTATCAACAGAGTCATAAATACCAGGTAGGACAGACCACCAATACCTTATCAAAGACGCATTGATGTCACCTAGTGAGGCAACAAAACTTATGCATAAAAAATACACTGGCTCGGCAAATGAATCCATGACTTCTTTACACCAATTCCATTCCTCTACCTCAGACATCATTGCACGCTGAACCAAACAGGTTGCAATCTTAGCATCTGTTCAGTCACAACCCTTATCTAGTTGATCACAAAGACCTCTCACAACATCTCCAAAACTAGGATCAAGAATAAACAATTCAGCCTCTTGAGTCTGCACCACCATTCAGTACAATTATGGCTGATCTCAGTGGCCTTCACTCCACTTTCCTGCCCATCTTCCATAACCCTTCAACCGATTACAATATAAAAAAATCTGTACATCCTCAAATTCACTCAGTGACCTGATATTCACCACATTCTGGGTGAGTGAATTCCACAGATTATCCTACTTCATCCCATTTAAGAGTGAACACCATTCATATCATCTTAGAGAAGAAACATAACTATTCCAATGCTCTTCTGGGTAAGCAGCCTATTCATTGCTTTCTCTCATTCACACTCTGTTATTCATTTTTTTAATCTCAATTCCGATCACCTATCATCCTTTCTTCACTTATGGACAGCACAGCGGCTCATTGGTTAGCATTGCTGCCCCACAGCGTCAGAGGCCTGGATTCGATTCCCGCCTCAGGCGACGGAATAGAGTTTAGACGCTCTCCCAGTGTCTGTGTGGGTTTCCTCCGGGTGTGCCGGTTTCCTCCCACAATCCAAAGACATGCAGGTCAGGTGAATTGGCCACGCTAAATTGCCCATAATATTAGATGCCTTAGTCAGAGGGAAATGGGTCTGGGTGGGTTACTCTTTGAAGGGTCAGTATGGACTTGCTGGGCCAAATAGCCTGTTTTCACACTGTAGGGAATCTAATGTAACTTGCGCCAACTTGCAATCCCCACCTTTTTGCTAAATAATTTCATGGCTGAAACTGAAGAACTTGAACAGGGAAAACTCAATGTTAATTTTGTTCAAGATCAATGTCCAACTTTAAGCCACATTTTTGTTTTAAAGTTTATTTTCTTTGATATTAGCCTAAACCTCACCATAACAATGGTGAACAAAATGACAAGCACTCATTAAAAGAAAGTCAAAAAAGCCCCACTAAAGTAGTATAGTTTACAAAATCCAAGCACATTCGAAAGACTTGTAGTCTGTAATAAATACTATTCTTCTAAATGCATACAAACAGTATCATTGAATAACGAAGTTAGTTACAATATTAACATTAAAATATCGTTTCTAAAATTTGTTTTCAACAACTTTCAGAAAATGGGTTTTCTACACTGCACTTATCAAATGCTTACTCGCAACAAAGGAAAAAGGTGCTAACTATCCAACTTTTAATTATATTCAAACACATGCATTACACTACACCTTTCGCATCGCTCTCGGAGCCCTTTCTCGCACATGCGCCCAAAGGTAAATAATGCAGACTTCAAAATACACTTTTACTTTTCAAATCGCGTTGTCGATTTAAGCTAAAGCGACACAACCTTAACTACTTTGTGAAGAAAAAAAATCCGAGAAGCTCTAATAGCAAGCACCAATTTGTGCAAAAAAAAATCTTTTGCCGTGTTCATTCATAGTGAATGTGAAAGTAACCACATCCGAAACGAGGAGAAAGGAGTTGAATAAACCCCATGAAACAGTTAGCAACATGCAATCCCGGACCTGCAGCTTATTTTTTGCCATTAAGAACTTTTGATCGCACGAAGAATATCGATGCAAGATTTCAATTTTATTCAGGGTGGGGTAGGAAATGATGATTTAAGTCAAAGCACGCCTGCAGCACACGCTGCTATTCTCAAAACGAACAGCAGGGCGGGGGGGGGGGGGGTGGTAAGAGGTATTCATCTGCCCTCATTTTATTATAATTAATGTCCTATACTTTTGTGACTGTTTTATTAACTCTTCTCACGACGGCTCAGAATGAAATCCCCCTCACCCCCTCCTCCTTCGTTGACCCCCTAACGAATGTAACTCCCTTAAATAAGTGTTATGGGGGGGGTGGCGGGCAGGAGAGAAGAGTGAGATGGTGAGAATGAACGCCACAGTTTTAGGCTATCTCGACACAAACAGAATTCAAATAACTCACCAGGGTCGTAGTCAGGGACAACCGCCTGATATTGGGAGCCCACTCGCATTCCTCCACCTGTAACAAGTAGTTAATTCTCCCATCAACAAACCGATCACTTAAATATATATTTTTTAAAAAAAACAGACGCGATCGGTGGATGTCTCTTTAAACAAAAAAAGAGAAAGTCAGTTCTAGGCTATTGCCAGTTACCGTGCTCGTCCTCGGAGCCGCTGCTCGCCTCTTCCCACGAGTTGTTGCCGTTGGTCGCCGCCACAGCCGGTGCTGCCGCTGGTGCCGCCGCCGCCGCAGCAGCTGGAAAACTTTTCGCCCCATTCCTGCCTCTCCTCTTACCCGAAACCTCGGGCCCTTTCTCGATCATGGTCGGCATTGTTACTCCTCTCGGTGCCCCTTGTTTTTTTTTGTGTGTATATGTGTGCGTGCGTGCGCGCGCGCAGAGAGTGAAGACGGGGCGACTTTGGTAGTGTTGAAGTTTGGTCCCCAGGCTGTCTATGTCTCAGAGTGAGTGTCAGCGAGTGAGGCTACTACTCCTGTTAGTCCCCGCGGTGCGCGCTCGCGCTCTCTCTCTCTCTCTCTCTCTAAGGGACGCCAGCCGCCGGCGCCGCTCTCTGCGCTTTTCCTCTCACTCCAACCGCACACCCGAGCCTGATGCTCCCGCCTTCTCCCCTTCGCCCACTCTCTATTGGCCGGTAACTCCACGCGGCCCCCGCTATCCTCACGCTCATTGGCCACATCACCCGTCCATTAAAGGTGGCCGTTTGCTCCGCCCGTCGCCAGGTTTGGTTGAGCGACGCACTCACTTCTGGACGTGGTTCCCGATCACTCCGCCACCCACGGACACATACTGCTCAGCACATCTACTTTTTAATTCTCTTGCCGTACTTTTTTATGCTGCAACCGCTCGGAGAGGAATTGAAGATCTTTACTTTTTATAAAAAATGAACTGTATAATGTTAATAACCTATGATATAGGCCTTTGGCGGAGAATATTTGATCATACTTTAAGAACTATTTACTTTTGCGGAGGGCTGAGGAAACCCCAGCTTGCTGGATAGAGGAATTGTCTTTATTTAAAAAAGAAATGCGAAGTTTCATTCAATTCTTCCTCTATAATTAACAGTTAAGGTGCAGATAAAATAATTCTATACACTGTGAGTTTGTTGAACTTAAATATTCGTCGTCTTCCAAAAGGTGAACACGTAGTCCTGAAGTGTTTTGCAAATGGCTTAAAGTTCAGTGTTTGGTCATTATTTAAGCTGCTTATACAATAAATTATTATTTGACTGCTCTACCTCTAGGAAGTCAAAGGTATTAACAAGAACCTCAATGTACGCCCAAGCTCCACGAATGCTGCAAGATTGACAGTGATTTTAGGGGTCCTGACCCGGTACAGCCGTACTTCATTTAACACCTAGTATTGACTATGAGTAAATTTAACAAAAAAATCTAATAAATACTGGATTAAATATTTATATACGTCTATCATTTCCATTCCTTTGTTAAAACACGCAATGCATGATGGTTTTAATATTGCAATGCAAATATTTGGTTACATCACATCCACTAGAAACTCCTAATAGTTTGGCATAGATTTGAATGTTGCAACATTGGATGTCTGACGGTTGAAACCTACAAGGGTTATATGGGTATTTAATACTTTCTGTTGGGAAAGTTCAAAAAGCCTCAGTTCACCATGAGGCTGTTCACCAGCATCATCCAGTTGTTTGCAATGGAGGAAGTAATTAAAGACAGTGTTTCATTTACGCAGGAGATGCAGTATACTGTTGTTGAGTGTGGCAAAGAAAAACTATATCGGGATCGTTTCCTGGAAAGCCTCGTGATGATTCAGTAAATCCTTTTGAACGCTGAATTTGATTTGGCTGCTCTTGCTTATATATGTCTGAAAATACCTTACATATATATTAAATTTAATCTGATGTGTCCAACTATTGTGAAATAGAGAAGTTAAAATCAAAACGTCAAATTAAGACAATGCCTACGATTAAATTTTGAATAACAACAGCAATCTGTTATCTTGTCGTGAAAGTAGTCCATGTGCAATGCTGAAAGTGATGTCCACAAAGTGAGCCACCAGTTGGAATGTACGTACACTCTTTTAAAGAAAATATTTGACAGATCCAAAAAAATTTGAAAATATCTATTAAAACTTTTAATATCATAAGATGTTGATCTTTTATCCAACATTGTTATGATATATTCACTTGGCAGCTAATTTGTTGATTGAGAGATATTGGTAGTAGTCCTTATACAACCAGATCATCATGAGTTCTTTTGTTCAGTCATAGGATGTGGGTGTCACTGGCTGGGCCAGCATTTACAATCCGACATAACTGCACAGAGACCAGTATCCTGTCATTAAGTCGGCCTTTATTTACTTGTGCACAGAACATTGATTGTGGCAAGCTAGCTCAAAGTCAGTCTCCTGAATTGAGGAAACTAAATCTCCTGGTTATGTTGGTCAACACTGGCTTTCCCAATTGGCCCAGGTTAACAGCCCAAACCAAGGGGCTGTTAGATTGGGTTGGGATATCTGGTAGGCATGGACGGGTTGGACTGAAGGGTCTGTTTCCATGCTGTACATCTCTATGACTCTAGACTCTAGTCAACAAGATCCAGCTGGTTCCAAGCACGACAGTACCTATCCCTGGTTGCCCTTGAAAAGGTGGTGTTGAAATGCCTTTTTGATCTGCTGCAGTCCATTTGACGCAGGTGTACCCATAATGTCAGTAAAGAGGGAGTTCCAACAACAGTGAAGGAATAGCGGAATATTTTCAAGGAAGGATGACATATGACTTGGAGAGGAATTTACAGATGGTGGTGTTCCCACGTAACTGCTGTCTTTATACTTCTAGATGGTAGTGCTCGTGATTTTGGAAGCTGCCTTCTAAAGAGCCTTGGTGAATTTCTGCAGTGCATGTTGTAGGTACTAGAAATTACTGCAGCTGAATGTTGATGTTGGAGAATGTAAGTGTTTTGTGGGTATGATGCCAATCAAGTGCACTACTTTGTCCTGGATGATGTCAAGCTTCTTGAGCGTCGCTGGAGCTGGACTCTACATGGCAAATGAGGAGTATCCCATCATATTCCTGATTTGTGGCTTGTAAGTAACTTTCTGCAGGATTCCTATCTTCTATCCTGCTCTTGTAGCCACAGTACTAATACAACAATCCAGTTCAGGTTCTGGTCAATAGTAACCTTCAGGATGTAAATATTGGGGGATTCATGATTCACCATTAAATATTAAGAGGGCAATAGTTAGATTCTCGCTTGATAGAGATGGTCATTGCCTGCCACTTGTGTGGCACAAATGTTACTTGCCACTTGTCAGCCCAAGCCTGGATATTGTGCAGGTCTTGTTGCATTTAAACCATGGACTGTTTCAGTATCTGAGGAATTGTGAATGGTGCTGAACATTGTGCAGTTGTCAGTGAACATCCCTGCTTTCAACCTTATATTCAAGGGAAGGATGTTGATACAGTAGCTGAAGATGGTTGAGCTAAGGACACTATTCTATGGAACCCCTGCAAGGATGTCCTGGAAATGAGATGACTGACTTCTAACCACCACAACCATCTTCCTTTATGCCATGAATGATTCTAACTAGCAGAAAATTACCCCTCTGATTCTCACTGACTCCAGTTTTGCTAGCACTCCTTTCTGCCACACTCTATTTGGTACATTCTTTGAAATATAGAAATCATATTTGTTTTTAACATTCCTTTTCCCATACAATATGCAATATCTTCAATAGTAAATGGGAATCTCTTTTTCTTTTGTCACCAACAAAAACTAAATTTCCATAAACTAGATCTTCAGTGTTAATATTGGAGTTCCCAAGGCTGTTTCACAAAATTGTATTTATATTTTACTTCAATGACCTAGACTCTCATATTTAAAAAAATGCAGGAATTCAGAGATACAAGGAAAATTGATATGCTATTGGAAAGAATCTAGAGAGGCATAATTATCGAACTGACAAAAAGTACATGGTATGTCATCACTGAAATAAAAGTTTACATATAAACTCAAAGAGGTGTGCATTGTGATTTCAAAATTAAATATTACATCCTGATACAAGTGTTCTGTTTTTGTAACACTCTTAGGTTAGCTTTTCCCCTTATAGATTCTGATATCTCTATTCTTTATAGAAACCGCAACGTAAACTTGAATAAAAATTCAAAAGAGCTGCAGCTCAGGCAGAGAGAATTTGTGTTGATGAACTGATATGTCGATTTTTCATCAGTCATGATGAAAGAGTAAGAAAAAGGAAGCTCTGTTGAAGAGTGAGCCAGGATTTTTGCAGAGGGAATGATCTTGGGAATGCTGAAATGAGAGGTATTGGAAAATGTATTTGTTGATAGTATCACTTTGGAGATGGCAAAAATTGGAGAGGATGGTGGGGTGGAAGATCAGGATGGTGGGGCGAAAGCTGAGGATGGTGGGTTATCCTGTTATTAATCTTGAAAGAAGGAGGTGAGAGCAGAAGTGTATGAAACAGGTGAGACATGATGGAAGGCCCTGTCAACCATACGGGATGGCAATTGTTGGTTGAGGAAATAAGGTACACCATTAGACCAGATGCAACAGAAATGGCAAAACTAAGAAAATGGATTGGAGTCCTTTCAGGGAACAGCATGTGAGGAAGTGTGGTCAAGGTAGTTCTGAGAGTCCATAGGTTTGTAGTGAATATATTTCTTACAATACCTGCTCATGCAGGCACAGAGGATGTAACACCTGTCCATTCTTGCACCAAAGCTCAAAGCATCTCTTCCACGTGAAACAATGGTTCACTTCTTTTAATTTAGTTAAGTGTATCCTCTAAGTTGGGAAACCATACTTGTGACCACTTTGTGGAATACTTCCAATCAGTTCACTGGCATGACCCAGGGTCACCTCTGCTTCCCATTTGAATTCTCCAACTCTGACCTTTCTGCCGTTGTCCTATTACAGTGTTCCAACGAAGTTTAATGCAAGCTTGAGGACAATACCTCATCTTTCATCTTGCCATCTGAAGACATTACTGAGTTCAACAAATTTAGATCATAATCTTTGCCTCCAACTTACTGTGATTTCTTTTTCTTTTGTGGACTTGTTTCTCTTTTTTTTATGTTGTATTCAGAAGATGTTGTATACATCGATTGCTGCCTCACCTGAGCAAAATTCTTGTTTCTTTACCATACCTATTACCACTTTCTTTTGCTTCTATTTTATTGAGTGAAGGGCAGAAGAGATTAAAAATCATAGTTCTTCCTTCCCTTTATTCTTCTCACTCTGATCCCTTTCTACTGGCTTAAAACTCTTCCATTTCTATCCTTCTTCCATTCTGGTGAAAGGCCATTGACCTGAAACATGAATTATGTTTCTTTCCATGGGTGCTACTTGACCTGTTGAGTATTTCTGTTTTGTTTTTGTTTTTATTTTAGATTTCTGCCATCCACAGTATTATTCTTTTGCTCTGTAAACTTGTTGTGATTACAACTTCCCACCAGCTACAGCACTGTCACATCTCAGTTCTGCATCTCCTTGTTTTTCAATCTGTGCTACAGATGATCTCCTTTACTTCAATCAAATCCTCATATTTCTTCATTTTGATGTTTAGTTAGTAAGAACAATATAAACTAAATGTCACATGTAAATTTAAAGTATTACTTAAGAGTAGAATGTATGTTATTTGAACATTGACTGAATCAAGTCTGTGAGTCCTGATCCAGTAATCCCTGAACGTTTAACCACACATCACGAGAAAGCTACATTTGACCAGAATACCAGAAGACATAGGAGCAGAAATTAGGCCATTCAGCCCATCAAGTCTGCTCCACCATTCAATCACAACTGATAAGTTTCTTAACCCCTTTCTCCCACTTTCTACCCGTAACCCTTGATCTGCTTGACAATCAAGAACCTATCTATTTCCATCTTAAATATACTCAATGACCTGGCCTCCACAGCATTCTGTGACAGTGAATTCCATAGATTCACTACCCTCTGGCTGAAGAAGTTTCTCCTTATCTCCATTCTAAAAGGTGTTCCCTCAGGTCCTAGTCTCTCCTACCAATAGAAACATCTTTCCAACATCCACTCTGTCCAGGCTATCCAGTATTCTGTAAGTTTCAATTAGATCCCCCCTCATCTTTCTAAACTCCATGGAGTATACACCCAGAGCCCTCAAAAGTCCTTCTATGTTAAACTTTTCATTCCTGTGACCGTTTTCATGAACCTCCTCTGAACACGCTGCAGGGCCAGTACATCCTTCCTGAGATATGCGGCCCAAAACTGCTATACTCCAAATGTGGTCTGACCAGAGCCTTATAGAGCTGCAGAAGTACATCATTGCTTTTATATTCAAGTCCTCTCAAAATAAATGCCAAAATTGCATTTACCTTCCTAACTACTGCCTCAACCTGCAAGTTTACCTTGAAAGAATCCTGGACTAACTCCCATGTCTCTTGCATTTCAGACTTCTGAATTTTCTCCCCATTTCAAAAATAGTCCAAAGTACATGACCTCACACTTTCCCATGTTGTACTCCATCTGCCACTTCTTTGCCCACTCTCCTAACCAGTCCTTCTGCAGCCTCCCTGACTCTTCAATACTACCTGGCCCTTATCTTTGTATCATCTGCAAACATAGCCAGAATGCCCTCAATGCCTTCATCTAGATCATTAATGTATAAAGTGAAATGTTGTGGTCCCAACACTGACCTTTGCGGAACACCACTTGTCACCGGCTGCCATCCTGAAAAAGACCCTTTTATCCCCACTCTCTGCTTTCTGCCAGACCGCCAAGCTTCTATCCTTGCCTCTAACACCATGGGCCCTTATCTCACTCAGCAATCTCCTGAGCAGCACCTTGTCAAAGGCGTTCTTGAAGTCCATGTAGATAACATCCATTGCCTCGCCTTGGTCTAACCTGCTCACTACCTCCTCAAAGAATTCTCGCAGATTTGTCAGGCATGACTTCCCCTTGATGAAACCATGCTGACATTGCCCTATTTTACCATACACCTCCGAGTATTCAGAAACCTCATCCTTTACAATGAACACCAAAATCTTACCCACAACCAAGGTTAGGCTAATCGGCCTGTAACTTTCCATCTCTTGCCTTACTCCCTCCTTAAACAGGGGTGTCACACTGGTGATTTTTCAGTCCTCTAGGACTCTCCCTGACTCTAGCGATTCCTGAAAGATCATCACTAACACCTCCATTATCTCTTCAGCTATCTCTTTTAAAACTCTGGGGTGTAGTCCACCTGGTCCAGGTGATTTATCCACCTTCAAGCCATTCAGTTTTTATTTAACACCTTCTCCTTGGTGATGACCACCACTCTCAACTCTGCCCCCCTCTCTTGAAGTTTTGGGATATTACTTGTGTCTTCCACTGTGAAGACTGATGCAAAGTAATTATTCAGTTCCTCAGCCATTTCCTTGTTTCCATCTACCATCTCTCCAGCATCATCTTCCTGTGGTCCAATTTCCACTTTTGCCTCTCTTTTGCCCTTTTATATATCTAAATAAACTCTTATAGTCTTCCTTTATATTACTGGCTAGCTTAACCTCCTATTTAATCTTCTCCCTTCTTATTTCATTTTTTGTTGCCCTCTGTTGGTTTTTGTAAGCTTCCCCACTGCCCTCACCACATTATGTGCTTTCTATTTTGCTTTTCTGCTATCCTTGACTTCCCTAGTCAGCCATGATTACCTTATCCTCCCTTTACCATGCTTTTTTTTCTAGGGATGAATTTTTGCTGTATCTCCTGAATCACACCCAGAAACCTCTGCCATTGCTTTTCCACTGTTTTTTCCTGCTAGGCTGCTTTCCCAGTCAATTCTGCCCAGCTCCTCCCTCATACCTTTGTAGTTATCTTTATTCAGCTATAATATCGTTACCGCTGATTCCATCTTCTTCCTCTCAAATTGCAAAGTAAATTTAATCATATTATGATCACTGCCTCCTCAGGGTTCCTTCACCTTAAGCTCATTTATTAAGTCTGCCTCATTGCACAACACTAAATCTAGTATTGCCTGTTCCCTAGTGGGCTCCACCACAAGCTGTTCCAAAAAGCCATCTTGTAGACATTCCCCAAATTCCTTTTCTTGCAGTCCATTACCAACCTAATTTTGCCGGTCCACCTGCATGTTGAAGTCCCCAAGATCATTGTAAGTTTGTCTTTCTTACACACCTTTTCTATCTCCTGATATATTTTGCCCCCCAGCTCCTGACTACTGTTTTGAGGCCTGAACATATCTCCAACTACGTATTTTTTACCTTTGTGGTTCCTCAATTCCATCCACACAGATTCGACACCATATGACCATACATCATTTCTTACTGTTGATTTAATTTCATGTCTTACTAATAAGGCAACCCTACCCCCTCTGCCCACCTGCCTATCTTTTCCATAGGATGTAAACCCCCGGATATTCAGCTCCCAATCCTGATTCCTTGCAGCCATGTCTCCGTGATGTCCACCACGCCAAACCTGCCAATTTCGACCTGCACCACAAGCTCATTTACCTTATTCCTTAGACTGCATTCAGATATAACACCTTCAGGAACAAAGATTACTCTATTTAGCTAGACAAAAGTGAATGTTGATTTGGTCTGTACATTGGCCAAATTACATTTTTTTTTCAAATTACCCATTTGTTCTGTTGTCCCAATTTATTAATTTTTTGATAGCACTGTAATACTTAAGTAACATTTTAATCAATATCATGTGGTAGTTTAAAAGCAAGTGTAACAGGTAACAATTGCAATAGTGCCATTGTCACACTTGCACTGTCCAATTTGTTATACTTACTTATTTCAGAGATGGCACTGTGACCATTTCCAGCCTGTTTTATCAAATGCAACTAAAATATATACCATTTATTTTAATTAACCATGAGCACCTGAGATCCACAAATAAGGTCAAGAATATTGTATCAATTATTCTTTGTTCAATGTTTTGTGGTATCTAATTTAGACTAACATATCTCCAAGCAGACCTTGATACAAAGGATAGAAATGAATGATTCTGAAATGGATAAGTCAAATATGAAGATACTTCAGGATTACTTTTAGATTAGATTACTTACAGTGTGGAAACAGGCCCTTCGGCCCAACAAGCCCACACCGCCCCGTCGAAGCGCAACCCACTCATACTCCTACATCTACCCCTTACCTAACACTACGGGCAATTTAGCATGGCCAATTCACCTGATCTGCACATCTTTGGACTGTGGGAGAAAGCCGAAGCACCCAGAGGAAACCCACGCAGACACGGGGAGAATGTGCAAACTCCACGAATTGAACCCGGGTCTCTGGCGCTGTGAGGCAGCAGTGCTAACCACTGTGCCACCGTGCCACCCACTAATTAGTATTCTAATACTCAGATTATTCTATTTCACAATTCGAAAGTGAATATAGATTTGATTAAAATAGATAACCTAAAAGCTGATAAATTAAATTTTAAAACAATCAATGACTGCAATTAAATCAGTGGAGACAACATAGGTGATGTTGGAGAAGACCGGTTGGATCAACAGCCTAACTTTTTAGTTTGTTTTAACTAAAACTTTTCAGTCAATCATTCTTCAGAATAAGTTGTCTTAATGATTTGTTACTTATTACTTAGTCTTCTCTGGTGATCTCTTCCCTGAATGTATTACACTTTGTTGAAACCATTCTATCTGATTTCACTGTTTAATTCTAACTGTCACATTTTGACCCATAGTTTCTCTATCCTCCCTTATATCTAGATCATATTTATTTAATGCATTTTTACTAATGTTTTTACTATAACAATTTTGTTTCTGAAGTTGAAGTCACTGAATTTTGCCCATTATCCAAGTACACATTTATTTCTGAAGCAAAATAATCTCAGCTCTGACACTTGATCTAAATTTGCCTCTTGTCAATGTTTTTCCTCTCTACACTTAATAAATCAATACCCATTTTAAGATATGAAGACTGAGATTGGATAAATACTTTAAGCGTGTGGTCTCTCTAGACATGAAATTATTACATATAAACTTTTGGCTTTGCCCTAGTTCACAGAATTACAGAATTGTTACTGTGTAGATAAAGGTCGATTGGCCCATTGAGTCTGATTAAAAACTTTACCACGTATGAACAAATGGAAAGATGTGCAATGATTGACAATAAAAGTACATTATTGAACATAATTTTGTAATGGTTAAACTCCAATCAACTTTTACAATATTAGAATAGGAAATGAACCAGAACTATGTTAAGACTACATACCATTAACAGCAAGATTCAGTTATTCAAATAAACTTAATTTAATATGGGGACATTCTTGTACAGTTCATGAAAGATGATTTTGTGTTTTGAAATCTCAAAGTTTTATAGTCCATATTTCATTCCAATAATGTATCCATTGACCTCAGGTTAAAATATTATCCTTTACAATCACTGGGGGTTAAATTTGATAGCTTCTGAAAACAGGCATAGGGATTTGATGAGCAACTGACCAGTGCTGCTGATTGTGGTGCTGGCAGTTTGCCAATTTCACGCTGCCTGGATATTTCAATGTTTTTAGAGTCCGACTTAGGGGAGACAATAGTGTGCTGGTAACCTTAATTGACTCGTCACCTGGAGACCCACGCAACGTTCTGGAGATACTCATCTAGATTCCCCATTGTAGGTGATGGAATTTAAATCATTAAAGAACTGAAACCAAAGGTATAAGGATGATCATGAAATCAATGTTGATTGTAATTTTTAAAATTTGCTAAATCGTCCCATAGTGTCTAGGGACGTGCAGTATAGGTGGATTAGCCATGGCAAATGCCAGGTTTATGGAGATATGGTGGGAGGGCTGGGTCTGGGTGGGATGCTTTTCAGAGGGTTCTTGATGGGCCAAATTGTGCGCTGTAGGGATTCTATGATTCTATGTTGTTGATTCTTAAATGCTTTTTGAAATGGTCTAGCAAACCATTCAGTTATACAACCGTTAGAAAAGAAAAAGAGAATGAAACCAGATAGACCACCTGGTTTTGGCTAAAGTACTAGAAATGAGATTGGTAAACTCAGCCTTATTAATCCTGCATAGTCCTCCTTTCTAACATTTGGGGAAAACTGCAAAAATTGGAAAATCTATTTCACAGACTATTCTAGCAATCATCTGACAATATAATACTCACAGAGTGATACTGTAAACACAATGACTCAGACAACATCACTAACATCCCTGGGTAAGTCCTGTCCCATTGGCAGCATAGACCTAGCAGGGATGGCAGACAATGGTGTACACTTGGGAGGGAGTTGCACTGGGAGTCCTCAACATGGACTCTGGCTGCCATGAAGTCTCACGGCATCAGGTCAAACACAGAGAAGAAAACCTCCTGCTGATTACATTCATAATAGCCATCCCTTGTTGATGAATCAGTAATCCTCCATGTGGAACAACACTTGGAAGAAGCACTATTGGTCACAAGGGCCCAGATCATACTCTGGGTGGGTGACTTCGAAGTCTACCACCAAGCGTGACTCAGCACTGATGAAGAGAGTGGACTGGGTCTGTAGCAGGTGGTCAGGGAACCAACACGAAGGAAAAATCAGACTTGATTTCATCCTTACAAGTCTCCCTGTCCCAGATGCAATTGTCCGTAACACCTTACAGTCATTGTGGAGACAAAGTTCCGTCTTAACACTGAGAATACCCTCAATCGTGTTGTGTGACATTACCAACATTGATGCGACAGTCAAGACAGTATACCAATGCCTCTATTTCCTCAGAAGGCTAAGAAAATTTAGCATGCCCACAACGACTCTTACCAAATTTCATAAATGCACCATAGAAAGCATCCTATCCAGATGCGTCACAGCCTGTATAGCAACTGCTCTGCCCAAGACCACAAGAAACTACAGACAGTTGTGAACACAACCCCATCCATCACCAAAACCAACCATCCTTCCATTGACTCCATCTATTCTTCCCACTGTTTCAAGAAAGCAGATAATATGATCAAACATCACATCTACCCCAGATATACTCTTTTCCACCCACTTCCATCAGGCAGAAGATCCAAAAGTTTGAAAACACATACCAGCAGATTCATGAGGAGCTGTGGGCTGTGATATTCCAACACAATCTGTATCTGCGTGGCCTAGCATATTCCCCACTCTACCATTACTGTAAATCCGGGGATCAACACTGATTCATTGAAGAGTGCAGAAAGGCTTTTCAGAATCAGCACGAGCAATATCTAAAAATGAGTTGTCACCCCAGTGAACCTACAAAATCGGATCACTTGTGTACCAAACAGCATGAACAGCAAGTAATATAGCTCAGCAATTCCACAACCAATGGATCAGATTCAAGCTTGGTAGAACTGCCATATCCAGTCATGAATGATAGTGAACAATTAAATAACTCCCTGGAGAAGGAGGCTCCACAAGTATCCCCATCCTCAATGGTGGAATAGCCCAACACATCAGTGCAAAAGATAATGTTGAAGCATTTGCAACAACCTTCAGCCATAAGTACAGAATAGATGATCCATCTCGACTTCCTTCAGCCAAACTAGTAAGGAAGATTTGTGTTCTAGACCTTCCTACCTAGTCAAGCTGTTCCAGTACATCAGCAATGCTGACACCTATCCAACAATTTGGAAATTTGCCCAGATATGCCCTGTACACTGAAAAAGCAGGACAAATCCACCCCATCAGGATGAACGTGAGGACTACAGATACTGGAGATTAGAGTTGAGATTGTAGTGCTGGAAAAGCACAGCAGGTCAGGCAGCATCCAAGGAGCAGGAGAATCGACGTTACAGGCAAAAGCCCTTCATCAGGAGTTTCCGGGCATTTCTGATGAAGGGCTTTTGCCCAAAGCAACAGTTCTCCTGCTCCTCGGTTGCTGCCTGACCTGCTGTGCTTTTCCAGATCCACCGCATCAGTCTACTCTCGAACATCAGTAAAGTGATGGAAGGTTTAATCAACAGTGTTATAAAGCAGCAGCTGCTTTGCTATAACCTGTTCACTGACACTTAGTTTGCATCAGGGTTACTCAGTTTCTGATGTTATTAGAACCCTGAATCAAACATGGACAGAATAGCTGAATTCTAGAGACAAGCTGAGAATAACTGTCATTGATATCAAAGCCATCTTTAATCAAGTATGACATCAAGGAACCTTGGCAAAACTAAAGTCAGTGTGATCAGGGAGGAAGTTCTCTGCCATTTGGAGACATACCTGGCATAAATGAAGATGAGGTCAGGCGTCATAAAGTAAACTTGCAGGTTGAATCAGGAGGAAGGCAAATACAATCTCAAAAGACCTAGAATATAAAAGCAGGGACATACTTCTGAGGCTTTATAAGGCTCTGGTCAGACCACATTTTCAATACTGTGAGCAATTCTGAGCCCCACACCTCAGGAAGGATGTATTGGCTCTGGAGTGAGTCCAGAGGAGGTACACAAAAATGATCTTAGGAATGAAAGGCTTTACATATGAGGAATGTTTGAGGACTCTGGCACTATACTTGAAGAAGTGTAGAAAGATGAGGGGGGATCTGGTTGAATCTGGGGGATCTACCTATGCTAAATGGACTGCAGCAGTTCAAAAAGGCAACTACCTTCTCAAGGACAACTAGGAATGGGCAATAAATTCTGGCTGAGCCAATAATAAACATTCCCTTGAGGCTGTGCCTCCACATAGACATCCACTCAGACCTATTGGCATTTGAAAATGTCACTGCCATGCATGGAATTTTGGAAAATATTAGGGGTTACATAGCAATGCCACCCACCTCCTTGCAGAAATACTTGTATCATCTATAAATATGGGTGAGGTGCCGAATGACTGAAAGTGGTTACCTGCCTTTGTTTAAGAAGGGATGTAAGAAGAAGACTGGGTACGTTGTTGAAGTTGATCCTGACAGGTAGGTTTCAAATACATTTGGAGAGGCAAGGAATGATTAGGGATAGTCGATATGGTTTTGTGCAAGGGAAATTGTGTCTCACAAACTTTATTGAGTTTTTTGAGGAAGTAACCAAGAAGATTGATGAAGGCAGAGTGGTGAACATTGCTTACTTGGACTTTTGTAAAACCTTTGACAAGCTTCCACATGGTAGACTAATTAGTAAAGTTAGATTACATAGGATTCAGGGAGAACTTGCCAGTTGAATACAAAATTGTCTCAACAGCAGGAGACAGAAAGTGATGATGGAGGGCTATTTGTCAGACTGGAGGACTGTGACCAGTGGTGTTCCACAGGGATTGATGCTGGCTCCACTTTTATTTGTCATTTATATGAATGATTTAGGTGACAATACAGAAAGCATTGTTAGTAAGTTTGCAGATGACACCAAGATTGGTGGTATAGTGGACAGTGAAGAAGGGTATCCACAATTATAAAGACATTTTGATTAATTGGATCGATGAGCTGAATAGTGGCAAATGAGCTTAATTTGGACAAATATGAGGTTTTGCATTTTGGTAAAACAAAGACAAGAGTTATACAATTAAAAATAGGGCCTGAGCATTGTTGTATAACAGGGTTTAGGTACATAATTCTTTGAAGTTTGCATCACAGATAGATAGGGTGGTTAAGAAGGCATTTAGCATGCTTGCCTTCATTGCCCAGACCTTTGAGTGTAGGAGTTGGGATGTAGTGTTGAGGTTGTACAGGATGTTGGTAAGGCCTCTTCTGGGGTACTGTATCCAGCTTTGGTCACCTAATTATAGGAAGGATATTATTAAGCTGGACAGTGTTCAGAAGAGATTTACCAGGATGTTACTGGGAATGGAGCATTTGAATTATAAGGAGAAGCTGCATAGGCTGGGACTTGTTTCACTGGAGCGTAGGAAGTTGAGGGATGACCTTAGAGAAGTTTATAAAATCATAAAGGTATAGATAAGGTGAATGGCAGGTGTCTTTTCCCTAGGGTGGGGGATTTCAAGTCTGGAGGGCAAACTTTTAAGGTGAGAGTAGAAAGAATTTTTTAAAAATGGGGCCAATTTTTTTAAACGGAGAGTGGTTTGTATATGGAATGAACTTGCAGTGGAAGTGGTGGATGTGGGTATAGTTACAACATTTAAAAAACATGTAGATAAGTACATGAATAAGAAAGGTTTGGAGGGATATGGGCCAAGAGCAGGCAGGTGGAACTGGTTTAGTTTTGCAGTATGGTTGGCATGGACTGGTTGGATTGTTTCTTTGCTGTTTGACTCCATGAATCTATGACTTTCCAGGAATGAATATTATACAACAAATATTGATTGGTAATCAACTGATGGGTGTGCCAAAATTCTGAGTGGCTGACAGCACTTAAAACTAATCTGCATTTCTTGACGGTCAGAAATATTGTGGCTGAAGCAGATGCAGGAGGCCTGCACTAGTGACCTAGGAAATATGGTTCAATCTGGGGAATAGGAGGTTCTATAGTCTTTGGCTGCTGCATTGAAAGCCTGGTGTTGGTGGTAAAAATAATGAGAGATGACATGTATCCAGTGGAGAACTTCCAGAAACATGCTCAGTGGGAACAGATAGCCAAGCTGGTCAACCCTCAGGAGTCAAGCCCTTAAGACGTGGATGTAGTGTCACAGGAAGTTCAAAGACTTCAAGCAAGTGGTCAAGTTTAGTGAATTGTCTTCAAGTATTATATCCTACCAAATGCATCATTCATCTCAGGCACTATTCAATTCTCCCACAACCTGATCATCCACTTTCTGCAATCTCTATCATTCAGAACAAATGTCTGACATAATTTGGTTTCACTGCCAGCCGCACCCCCACCCCTCCCACCCTCAAAACCCTTATGCACTTAGCAACACTTACAAGCCTTAAACTCACATCTCATTGTGTGAATTCACTATTCAAGTATGACAGCCACAACAGCCAAAAAGACTATGCAATGCTCACTAACACTTTTCCCTCTCTTTCAGGAAAACATGGTGCACTACCAGACGCAGCAGGAGCTAGCGAGAGAGGGACAGGTATGACTGCATGTTCTTAGCCCTTGGAGCAAACATGTTGGCCATCATTGGAATATCCATTACTAGGTCAGTGGAGGGGTTTAAATCTGCAAATACCACATTCTCTTTAGACCTAATCTTACTTCTCACATTCAAGCTCCCTTCCAACCTATACCATTTTCAACTTATATGCTGTAGACGATGACCACTTGTGTCCCTTATTTTCCGTCATCTTCGCACACCATTTTCTGACCATTATGCCTTTCTGCTTTCAGAAACCCAGGATTCCACATGTGCCCCTGTCTCTCAACCCTGTTGCTACTCCTTGGCTGCTCACCTTATGTGTGGCAGTGAGGCCTGACCCTCACAATGGTGAACTTGTACAGATCACTGAAGACCAACATGAATTTTGACATCCATTCAGCTAAGTACTGCAAAGCTACTCTAGACTGGCTCATGCTGCGAAAACACACTAATGATCTACTTGATCCCAAGTCAATGTATAGTCATTTTATACATTGGTGATGCAAAAGCATCAGAATCAGGAGTCATGACTTCAGCATGTCATGTCATCCAATTGCCATCACTGTAATTGCTGTGGTTACTCAAATAGTTATTCAAATGGAGTTGCCACAACAGACTCTAACAGAGTGATGACATCTTGATTGCTTTCAGGATCCTGAGCACTGCGCTGTATAATTTTATGCCTTTATATACAGACCAGCTGGAAGTTGAGGGAGTGGATATAGATTGTGGTATAGGGCAGAGTTGATTTGTGGTGCCTGTAAAGTGATGCTCATGCAGTCAATGGCACCCTGCATGATGGATAATCTTGCAATTCACATGCTGTGTTTTTGTGATTCCGTTTCTCTCTGGCAAGTGAGAACAAAATGTAATTGGCTTCCCATTGAGAAGAGCAGGGTTGGCAAACAGTGGGTTGCAACCTTCAGTGGGCTCACAATTGGGGTTGCGAGCTCAGAGGTAGCAATAGCATCTGTGAAACAAAGAGTCAAATTTGACAGTCCTAGGATTGAGTTTAAATGTGTGCAGTCTCGATTAGTGCTGGAAAAGCACAGCAGATCAGGAGCAGGAAAATCAACGTTTCAGGCAAAAGCCCTTCATCGGGAATGATTCCTGATGAAGGGCTTTTGCCCGAAACGTCGATTTTCCTTCTCCTCGGATGCTGCCTGACCTGCTGTGCTCTTCTAGCACTACTCTAACCTAGACTCTGATCTCCAGCATCTGCAGTACTCACTTTCACCTTTAAATGTGTGGAATTTTATTTCCTGTGGACATGACTCAAACCAATGAGCTGTGAGGCCCATGACTGGCACCAACAAAGCCTGTCAATGACCAGAGTTCTTTTTGTGTGCTTATATCACTGCTGTTTGAGCCTCATCACATTCAAAAGCTCCCTGGCCTTCCCCCCCCCACTCCAATTTTCACTCTGCAGTCACACCAATGGGGTAACATTAAAATGGAATCATAACAGAAAAACAATTGGAAACACTGGAGTACTGACCCTCAGTGGACGACAAACTGTTGCAAATGTCTTGAAGCCTGGCCTGGAAGGAGACAGATAGACAGACGTTTATTTCTATAGTCACCAGCACAGCCACTGGCAATGTAGCCCTTTTCTTGCTTTGAGGTCACATTTGTGGCAGCAGATGGCAGGTTCCAGTGAGGACTCCCTTTGTGAAGAGCACTCATCTCAAACTTTGACCCTCATAGAGATTCAGGGAGGAGCACTGTTCCCTGAACAAGCTGGCCAATTATGGCCTCCTGCTAAGAGGCCTTTCTCTCTTCCTTCTCCTTCTTCTAAGAGATGGTCCAGCTCTATATGATATCTGTACACTCTCCAAAACAGGGAGAGTTCCAAACAAAAGCCTTATTTAAGTAACCATGTTTGGAAGAAACCAGTTGATGCAGAAGCTTTAAATCAGTAAGAACTCCTTGAGCCCCTATCCTTATGCCCGAAATGTGATTCTCCTGCTTCTTGATGCTGCCTGACCTGCTGTGATTTTCCAGCACCACACTCTCAAACCTGATCTTCAGCCATCTGCAGTCCTTACTTTCTCCCACCTGTCACACCACTCCCTGTAGGCTTTTACAACTTAAAACAGCTACAGAGAGCAGCATTTATAGGATTAAAAAAACAGACAGAAGAAATCAGCCAATAACAAACTTGTAAATGGTGACAATCCATTTAAATAGGGGTATTTTGGTGGGTGGGGGATTTCTTCCTGCAGCTTAATGTATTCTATGTGACACTGGGATAGGGCGTTAGTTGGAATGTTGCAATCCAAAACGTTATCACAGGTTTTCTGGTGAATGCTATTTAATGAGATGTTCTGCCTACTCCACATATTTTTGGCAGTTGGACTACATACATTAACAGCTTCACCAATATAACATCTGGCATGATTTTCCCACAAGATTCTTTTGGTGCACCACAGGCTCTAATTTGGAATCCAACGGCACTCACAGAGCCCCCAAAAAAGGCAGCAATTACTTAAAGTTTTCACTCACTATATTGTAATTAATTATATTCTCCCACAATTCATTTCTTATACCAGTACAACTTAAGAACTCTAGCAAAAGAAGAAAACAGCTAAGTTATTCCCTTTATTAAAACAAAATGCCTGAACACAGATGAATGGCAGATGAAGAACTATGAGCTCCGTATTCACCCATAAATAGAAATCAGGAAGTTACATAAAAATTAATGTTTAAAGTCCAATAACACACAGTAAGGTAGTTCAATTCAAAATGATCAAGAAAGAAATGGACTGGATTGTACAAGAAGAATTGGTTTAAAGGTTGGTGATGAAACAGCCTCACCAGCTAATGCCCCGCAATTAGATTTAAGGGTCATCAGGGCACTGATTGTCTGATGTCATGAATTCTGTCCTCATGTGAATGATGTCCTGCTTCCAAGAGCTTCCAGCCAGTTAGATGATCAGCAGCTCTCCAGTCCACTGACAGCAATGGTCACTGCTGGGACTCTAGCCACTCTCCAACAAGGTGCCATGGCAGTGACGAATTGGAAGGTAAGTGGGGCAGCCTTTCCAGGGCCAGTCAGACAGGGAAAGGGGCCCCAATCAGCTGGTATTTCCAGTGGGTCAAGGCCCTTTGTTAGATACTGAGTCACCAAACAGTAAGAACCTCCCCAAACTCTTGTCCACACACGATCCACCCTCTGTGTAAAAACGTTGTCCCTCATCCCTCTCCTCTCACTTTAAAAATGTGTCCTCTAGTCTTGAAATTCTTCATCCTCGGAAAAGACACCTACCGTTAACTCTATACCCCTCGTTATTGTATAAACTTCAATCAGGTCCCCTCTCAATCTCCTATGTTCCAGTGAAAAAAATCCCAGCTTATCAGCCTTTCCTTGTAACACAGACCTTCCATACCCGGCAAAATCCTGGTAAATATCTTCTGAGCCATCTCCAGCCTAAAAATATCCTTTCTATAACTGGGCAACCAGAACTGGACACAATACTCCAGAAGAGGCCTCACCAATGTCCTGTACAACCTCAACATGATTTCTCAACTCCTATACTCTGTCTTGTTTCATTTTGACAGTGGTTGGTTGGCTGCATTTCGAATGAGAGAGTCTGCTGTTGTTGTCCCTATTTCCTTTTGACTGGCTTGTTAGCTAATTGGCATCTAGTACTCAGAGCAAGATAGAGATCGTACCTGCAATGTAGGGGTGACTGTTGGATTGTTCTTAGACTGACCTTCACAGCACATAGTACTTTGGATTTCTGATACATTATGACAGCACATGTGCTGACCAGAACGTTCAGAATGCTCGAGACAGATTTTGCAGACATTTCTCACCTGGAGTAATGAAAGTAGAGGCACAATCCCAGAAGACCCAATCTTCAGCTCCATCTGACAGACACCTGCTGTTCTCTCAGGAAGACTGCATGCTCACTGTCCCCACCATTCATTCTGCCTATTGTCACATTTGATTTTGGGATTCAACTTCTGGCAGCTTGCAGCTGCGGTTGTTTATTGCCAACAACTAAATTTTGACAAGAAGAGTCTCTTGGAGAAAGTGAGGACTGTAGATGCTGGAGATCAGAGTCGAGAGTGTGATGCTGGAAAAGCACAGCCGGTCAGGCAGCATCCGAGAATGCCCACTCATTCCTGATGAAGGGTTATGCCCGAAACAGCGATTCTCCTACTCCAAGAAAAGACACAATGTAGTTTATTACATGATAGTAATCAGATAGAAATTACATTAGTAAGATAGGCATTGTTAATAAAATTATGAGGATGACAGGCCTATCTTCTTCAAGATTCTCAAATTCTTTGTCTTATGCACAAACTTGTATGACATCAGATTGGTTGGAGCTTAAAGCAGTCTCTAACATTAACCCTTTCAGAACAATTAACTTATACAGCACTTACTGGTGTCACATAGCCAGCTGGACCGGAATTATTTGGTCCACACCAAGGTGCTAAACGTCTACAGTTGGGTCTTGGAGGCCCACAGCTATTGAAGTCTTCCACCAGCGTCTTCAATGGAAGGACCAGTTACTGGTTCAAAACTGCATAGGATCTGAAAGGTAGTGTTACCATCCCCGTAGAGACTGATAACTTTTGAAAAGAGAATTATCCACTGTTTGACAGGAAGATCCAAAGGACCTGATTTCATATTTTAAGACTTTTACTCCAACAAGTAAACTGAAACAAACAGATCAAACATTAATTAACAGGCAACTGATACACCAAACTAAAGAAAATGGTAATTTTCATTTCCTGTAACTAACACAATGGAAATGTTTTACAGAACATCTTTACACAGTGTTCTACTTCAAATCATTAAGAAACTTTACAAGCATAGTTCCATGAATAATCAAAGCTCACCAGTGGAGATTAATGTCTCTCATCATTCCAGGTCAAAGCTTCCAGTATTTCTTGATCATTGTTCCACTTACTTTTCAGATTTTCCAGATCTAGTTATCATCAACTTTGGTTGTCTATTCCTTAAATTTTAAAGAGTTTCATCTGTTTTGGCCCCTTCCTTTACTTAATAGAAATTGAACTCTTACAAGCATCTTGTCTGGTGTTAAAATATAACTAGTTGACCTACAATTACCACTGCATTAGTATCTTTGTCTATTTGTATCAAAAATTATTTTTTGTGTGCGATATTGTGAAAGTGTTTCAAAACAGGCGCATTTTACTTTAATGAGTTTCAGTTTCCAAGGCAACCAGAACTAATGGTATGTCTCTGAACTGAGGTATTTTACTACTCTGCCATGCCCCACCCAATAAGGTTCAGTGTCCATGACACTAGGTGGAAGGCAGGTACTAAGTCGGCAAAAGGGCAATTCTTAATTATTTCTGTTAACTATAAAAAGGAAACTTATGCCCCACTCCAGCCCTGTCCAGAGAGTGCAGTGAAGGGAGGGATATTCATTCCGGTGTTTGGATGTGGGCTGGTGACTCTTGCTCCACTCCGATTAAGCATGTGGTAAGAAGGCCCATGCACACTCATCCAGACTTGCCATTTATGTTGAGGCCCTTAAATGGCCGTTTAATGTCTCCTGGGGAAGGGTCATCAAGTGCTTTTGTGGAACAAGATGCAGCGGGACTTCCTGAGAAAGAGATGATTTGGTGCTACCCAGGGCCCTCCACCATCTCCACAAGATTCCAGTCTCAGGTGGAACTAGGTTGTAGGATTCAAAATTTCAGGGTGAATTTTATATTCTGAGATCAAGATTGCTGCTGTCCCATGTGTGTAAAATCCAGTAGGACGATGTCACATTGTGAACAGTATCCCATAATACAGAGGTCGGTATCCATTCAAATAAAAATGAAGGACTATTGAGCTTGTTAACAAGTTAACTGAGCAGAACAATACTCTGCCCGTGTCAAAATGTGGTGTTTGTACAGGAAACACATTCAATAAGACTTAGGTTTTTCACAGGAAGTGCTAGAAAGGTGGGTATAATGGCTTCAAGTCGGACAGTGGCTGAAGGATGTGAAACTTGAAAGGGTTCAGAAAAGATTTACAAGGATGTTCCCAGGGTTGGAGAATTTGAGCTACAGGGAGAGGCTGAACAGGCTGGGTCTGTTCTCCCTGAAGCATCAGAGGCTGAGGGGTGACCTTATAGAGGTTTATAAAATCATGAGGGTCATGGATAGGATACATAGACAAGGTCTTTTCCCTGGGTGGGGGAGTCCAGAACTAGAGGGCTTGGGTTTAGGGTGAGAGAGGAAACATTTAAAATGACCTAAGGGGCAACCTTTTCATGTAGAGGATGGTGTGTGTATGGAATGTACTGCCAGAGGAAGTAGTGGAGGCTGGTACAATTACAGCATTTAAAAAGTATCTGGATGGGTGTATGAATATGAAGGGTTTAGAGGGATATGGCCAAGTGCTGGCAAATGGGACTAGATTAGGTTAGGGTATCGGCATGGTCAAGTTGGACCGAATCGTCTGTTTCCATGCTGTATGTTTCTGTGAGTCTATGACTTGACCAGAATTTGGTATTGTGCTTTCATTTCTTTTCCTGTTCATTTAAAATTAAAAATTAAGCCATTTCCTAATGACAAAGGAACAGCCAGGCAATCCTATAAAGAAAATTATATACTGTAGCATTTGTGGTGAGCATACTGCACTGAATGGGAACACACCATTCTATGGGAAGGAGAAGGTGGAGGGGTAGGGAAGCTGACCAAAGAAAGGAGTACCTTGTAGTCCAACCAGCTAGCTTACCTGATGCTGAGCAAGAACCTCCAGAGAAGGGACTATCACACCAATACATTCGACTAACTCAGGCAGAGCACCAATGCCTCTAAAGACTCTGACTGTTCGGGGGTACAACCACAGCACATGTTAGCTCCCACTATCACATCCAACTGGGGAAGTAAGCACCTGATGCCTGAGGTCTTGAAGATCCTGAATCTTTTCACTAGTGGTTGGGTCTTTCTCAGTCTCATCTGCAGACCTATGTGAGATCTCACAGCTGGCTGTGCTTCTCTGCTTCAAGGTGGTGCTTGGAACCCATTAATGTATTTTATTTACAGACAACAATGCCAATTAAACTGAAAGAGCCAAAGGCTATGAGACAGTATTGCCAGTTTCCAAAGGCATAATAGTCTGAACTCATGTGACCATTAAAGAACCTTCTTGCCTGCTGGGGATTCACAGACTGGAAGGAATATCATTCCCCTCACACACAGCTGGTATGCTACAACAGACAATGCAGGTCTGTGCACACTGTTCAGGCAGCAGCCATAATCCCTATGTACTGAGGCACTGCCAGGTGCCAGGAATATTCAATGGGCACAAACTTTAGATAGTTGCTGATGCAGGACAAAGGTTACTCTCTTAAGAGATGGCTGATAACATCAGCACTAAACCCATGGATGGAGGTACAATGAGTTGTCCCATTGTCTGTGATAACCATGTTGTGCCTCCTATGGTTGCCTGAGACTATCAGGGATGATCTTGCATAATGGAGATCTCCTGCATGAGGCTTAATAATCACCATGTGTCAATGGCAGAGAGGCAGAGAAGCCACAGAAAGCACCTCAGAGGTGTCCTTTGCTGGTTGCAGCAGCTGCTGATCTGTCATCCTGAGGTCTATTTAATACTCATCTGCTTTTCTGTGAAAATAAAACTGTGACAAATCTCCACATTCCTCAGCCATCTCCTCCCTTGAACTCAGAACTTTGAAACAAGACGTTGCAGTTTAGAGCACATAACTAGTTTCCAATTTGTGAATTCCTAGGTTTGGCCTTCCATGTAGTTCTCTGAATGGAGGAAGTCATGCCTTGTCCAGAGTGGGTGATGGCAGCACCCATAGCTTGCATGGATTCCTGCACCATTCCTGCCAGTGTATATAAGTTCTTTGGAATCTCTGCCACATCTTCACATTCCTCCCAGAAAATGTCCAGTAGTATTCATCACGAACAACTCCAGGGGCTCATCATCAGACTGGGGCTCAGCATCTAGATCACTTCCAACACTGCACCACATGATTACTAGCAGCCTGCATGATATCGTGTGTCTGACAGTCGGTCTTGTGTCTCTGATATGTTCACATTGTGTGGAAGCTATGAGTACTTCATACATAACCACCAACTGAGGCGCATGTATCTGAGTTGATGTGGAGCAGGGATGTGAAGATGAAGAAAGATGTGAGGGCTCTGCCTTCTTCGGGGATGAGCAAGAGTCCCTCTCAGCTTATGGTGGCAACTCACGATGTTTGTCCTGTGGTGGAAACCAAATAAGGAAAATAAGGGATATGATCATTGTCATTTGAGGCGAATTCAAATGACACACTTCATGATACTCTCTCGCACGTTTAGGAGATGGTAGGTAGCATTTGAATTTTAAACCCTTTCAGAGGGACAGTGCTTTCCTCAATAATGCAAACCTCCACAATCAGAAGCGTTAGTTAATATGAAGTGCTCTTTGATAAGTCATTTTCTCTGAGTGCCCTGGCAGTCAAGGACACTTGTGATAAATATTATTTCAGCTCATGAGCATCTCTATATTTAATTACTCTACCTATGTACTATATTCATAGTACATAGAACATAGAACATTACAGCACAGTACATAGCAGCCTTCAGCCCTCGATGTTGCACTGACCTGTGGAACCAGTCTGAAGCCCACTATTCCATTCTTGTCCATATGCCGATCCAATGACCATTTAAATGCCCTTAAAGTTGGAAAGTCTACTACTGTTGCAGGCAGTGCGTTCCATGCCCCTACTACTCTCTGAGTAAAGAAACTACCTCTGACATCTGTCCTATATTGATCACCCCTCAATGTAAAGCTATGTCCCCTCATGCTAGCCATTGCCACCTGAGGAAAAAGGGTCTCACTGTCTAACCTATCTAGCCCTCTGATTATCTTATATGTCTCAATTAAGTCACCTCTCAATCTTCTTCTCTCGAATGAAAACAGCTTCAGGTTCCTCAGCCTTTCCTCATAAGACCTTCCCTCCATACCAGGCAACATCCTTGTAAATCTCCTTTGAACCCTCTCCAAAGCTTCCACATCCTTCCTATCATGCAATGACCAGAACTGTGCGCAATACTCCAAGTGTGGCTGCACCAAAGTTTGGTATAGCTGCAGCATGACCTCATGGTTCCGAAACTCAATCCCTCTACCAATAAAAACAAACACACCATATGCCTTCTTAACAACCCTGTCAACCTGGGTGGCAACTTTCAAGGATCTATGTATCTGGACACCGAGATCTCTCTGTTCATCGACATTACCAAGAATCTTACCATTAGCCCAGTACTCTGCATTCCTGTTACTCCTTCCAAAGTGAACCATCTCACACTTTTCTGCATTAAACTCCATTTGCCATCTCTCAGCCCATCTCTGCAGCTTATCAATATCTCTCTGTAACCTACAAAACCCTTCATCACTATCCACAACTCTACTGACCTTAGTGTCATCTGCAAATTTACGAACTTATCCTTCTATGCCCTCATCCAGGTAATTTATAAAAATGACAAACAACAGTGGACCCAAAACAGATCCTTGTGGTACCCCACTAGTAACTGAACTCCCATCAACAACCACCCTCTGTCTTCTTGCCAATTTGTGATCCAAACCATTAAATCACCCTCAATCCCATGCCTCCGTGTCTTGTGCAATAGCCTACCATGGGAAACTTAGAAAATGCCTTGTTGAACTCCATACACACCGTATCAACCGCTTTACCCTCATCCACCTGTCTGGTGTCCTTCTCAAAGAACTCAACAAAGTTTGTGAGGCACGACCTACCCTTCACAAAACTGTGTTGACTATCCCTAATCGACTTATTCCTCTCTGGATGATAAATCCTCTCTCTTATAACTCTTTCCAACATTTTATCCACAACTGAAGTAAGGCTCACAGGTCTATAATTTCCAGGGTTGTCTCTAATTCCCTTCTTGAACAAGGGCACTGTTCCTGTAGATAATGACGACATAAAGGTCAAAGCCAAAGGCTCGGCAATCTCCTCCCTGGCTCCTCAGAGAATCCTAGGATAAATCCTATCCAGCCCAGGGGAATTATCTATTTTTACACTTTCCAGATACAATGTTTCTTTCTATGTTATAATTGCTAACACCTCCTCCTTAGGCATCTCGATCCCATTTAGTCTTGTAGCCTGTATCTCGGTATTCTCCTCGACCACATTTTTTTTTTCCTCATGTGAGTACTGATGAAAAATATTCATTTAGCACTTCCCATATCTCCTCTGACTCTACACACATCTTCCCACTACTATCCTTGATTGGCCCTAATCTTACTCTAGTCATTCTTTTATTCCTGAAATACCTATAGAAAGCCTTAGGGTTTTCCTTGATCCTATCTGCCAATGACTTCTCATGTCCCCTCCTGGCTCTTCTTAGCTCTCTTTAGGTCTTTCCTGACTAACTTATAATTCTCAAATGCTCTAACTGAGCCATCACATCTCATCCTCACATAAGCCTTCTTCTTCCTCTTGACAAGAGATTCAACTTCCTTAGTAAACCACAGCTCCCGCGCTCAACAACTTCCTCCCTGCCTGACCGGTACATATTTATCAAGGACCTGCAATAGCTGGTCCTTGAATAAGCTCCACATTTTAATTGTGCCCTGCAGGTTCCTTTCCCATCCTATGCATCCTAAATCTTGCCTAACCGCATCATAATTGCATTTCGCCAGCTATAACTTTTGTCCTCTGGCATATACCTATCCCTTTCCATCACTAAAGTAAACATAACTGAATTGTGGTCACCAAAACCAAAGTGCTCACCTCCTTCCAAATCTAACACCTCGCCGGGTTCATCCCAGTACCAATCCTAATGTGACATCGCCCCTTGTTGGCCTGTCTACATACTGTGTCAGAAAACCCTCCTGCACACGTTGGACAAAAACTGACCCATCTACTTGAACTAAAGTATTCCCAGCTGGAAAAGCACAGCAGGTCAGGCAGGGTAGGAATTCCTGAAGAAGGGCTTATGCCCAAAACGTTGATTCTCCTGCTCCTCAGATACTGCCTGACCTGCTGCACTTTTCCAGCAACACATTTTTCAGCTCTGATCTCCAGCATCTCCAGCAGTCCTCACTTTCTCCTAAAGTATTCCCAGTCAATATTTGGAACATTAAAGTCCCCCATAACAACTACCCTGTCAGTCTTGCTCCTATTGAGGATCATCTTTGCTATCCTATCCTCGACATCTCTGGAACTATTTGGCAACCTTCAGAAAACTTTCAACAGGGTAACCTCTCCTTTCCTGTTTCTAATCTCAGCCCATCCTACCTCAGCAGACGGGTCCTCAAACGTCTTTTCTGTAACCGGGTACTCCTTGACTAACAGTGCCACACCACCCCCTCTTTTACTGTTTTCTTAGTTCATACAGAAACATCTAAATCCAGTCCAATCCTGCTCTATCTATATTTCTGAAATGGCCACAACAATGAAATCCCAGGTACCAACCCATGGTGCATGTTCACCTACCTTATTCCAGGCTGCTCCTGGTGTTGAAGTTGACACACTTTAGACTAACTTCTTGCTTGCCGGTGCCTTCTTGTGATCTTGAAATCTTAATTCTGACTTCAGTACTCACTATCTCCCATATACTGGAACTACAGTTTAGGTTTCCATCCCCCTGGTAAATTAGTTTAAATCCACCCAAAGAGCATTAGCAAGCATCCCTCCCAGAATATTGGTACGTCTTTGGTTCAGATGAAGTCCATCCTGTTTGTAGAGGTCCCACCTACCCCAGAAAGAGGCCCAATTATCCAGGGATCCAAAACCCTCCCTCCTGCACCATCCTTGTAGCCAAGTGTTCAACTCCTCTCTCTCCCTATTCCTCACCTCACTAGCACGTAGCACAGGCAACAAACTAGAGATAACAATTCTGTTTGTTCTAGCTCTAAGCTTCCACCCTAGCTCCCTGAAATTATGCCTTAAATCCCCATCTCTCTTCCTACTTATGTTGTTGGTGCCAATGTGGACCATGACTTGGGGCTGTTCTCCCTCCCCCTCAAGGATCCTGAAAACACAATCCGGAAAACACGAACCCTGGTACCTCAGAGGCAGCACACCAAATACGAGTCTTTCTCGTTCCCACTGAACTTCCTATCTGTCCCCTTTACTATAGAGCTCCCAATGTCTAATGCTCTGCTCCTCTCCCCACCTTCCCTTTTAAGCAACAGGGACAAACTCTGTGCCAGAGACCTGTACCCCATGGCTTACCCCTGGTAAGTCGTCCCCCCCCCGTAAGTCAACTACCTCACTGTAACTCCTCTCAATAACCCCATCCACCTCCCAAATGATCTGAAGTTCATCCAGCTCCAGGTCCAGTTCCCTAACATGGTTTTCAAGGATCTAGAGTTGGGTGCATTTCCCATAGATGTAGTCAGCAGGACATGACTGGTGACCCTTACCTCCCACATTCTGCAGGAGGAATATTCAACTGCCCTAACCTCCATTCCCACAATTCTAAATTCCCAACGAGACTACTGAAAAACTAAAAAAAAAGTCACTTTACCAATCACCTTACAGAATCTTTATTTTTGGTCAGAGGATGAGGACGGGTGGGAGACATTACCCGAGTAGAGTTTCGGGTAAAGCAACCACCCAAATATAAAACCACACTTACCCAGCAGTCCCGTGGTCGCTCCTGCTCAGTGTATGCTCCACCTATACACAAGGTAAACTTTAATATGTTTTAAAATTTACCTTCCCATCAGGCCTCTGGTCCTTGCTCCTTCTATTGGGAAAATGAAGCAGTTGCCTATGCCCCAAGTTTTGGAATACTTTCTCCACACCCTACCCCCTCTCTTCTCAGTTTGCCCCTTTAAGATATTTCTTAAAACTTTCCTGTTTGACTAAACATTTGACCCAATATCTTCTCATGGAGTTCAATGCAATGTTTGGATTTATAATGTTCCTGTAGAGTGGCTTGAGACAACGTATTACTTTAAATGTACCACATGAACATAAGTTGTTATTGCTGTTAAGGGAAATGTGACAAGTGGGATACCTTGGAAAGCAGTATTGAAACTTCAGTTTTTAAACTTAAAACACTATGATCAATCTGTAGCTGAACAACTAGAAAGGCAACTGACTCTAAAAGCTAATATGACCCAAAACACATTGGACAAAATATTTAATTGTGCTGAGTGTTTAAAATTTCATACAATGTGCATTTAAAGTATTACATAAAGTAAAAAAAAGGCACAAGCACAGTGTGAAGTGTGTAAAATAATCAATACGAAGTAGAAAGTTATCTTGGATATTTAGTGGATTTGATGCATAACTTATTCAACCACTTTCGAGCAACAATCAACAGATTGCATAGAACAAGAACAAAGCATAAATGGTAGAGTACTGGTCAGAATAAGCAATTCTTCAACTATGTGGTATGTTGGCCAGACAGCACTTAAAGTACTCAAGGCACATAGGAGACATTCAGTCACTGGTAATAGTGAAAACAGTAACAAATAAAACCAACCTGGGATTAGGAAATCTGTAATTTGAGGAAACTGGAGAAATCTGATTGGAATTTTCCATCCTTATTGGGATACAAATGGAGGTGGAATCATAAAAGACAATGGCTGCCGAGCAGCTGCCAGAAGTCTATCTCCATCTCCACATTCTATCTTTTTGTGCAGTGTCAGAAAAATGCAAGTGGCAAATCAGACTGGCACCTATTGAAGCATTCATTAAGCAGATTGGGCCTCACAAGCAGGCTTGATTTTAACTGCGACAACTTTTTCCAGGAAGAAGCTGGAAATCAGGAGTCTTCAGCAATTCTACCCAGTGAGTGATGGTGTGAACAGTAATGGAGACAGGGCATCAGTCAGTCACTGGAAATACTGCTTTAAAACTCTAAGTTGGATTGTTTAAACAATTCAATTGTTCACAATCATTTCATTATTCTGGTCATTTTTTATTGAGGCTTTTTTTATAAACTCATACATGTGAATGTGGGCATTGTTGGTTAGTAGATGGTGGCGAGTTGCCTTCTTGAACTGCTGAAACCCTTGGATTGTAGGGACACTCACAAAGCTGCTAGGGATGGAGGTCCAGGATTCTATTCAGTGACAATGAAGACATGGCAATATGGTTCCCAATCAGGATGGTGAGTGGCTTGGAGAATAACTTGCAGGTGATGGTGCTTCCATGCATCTGCTGACCTTGTTTTTCTAGATGGAAGTGTTCATGGATTTGGAAGGTGCTGTCTAAGAAGCCTTGGTGAATTACTGCAGTGCATCTTGTATTGATTGTGAAGGAAGTAATAATTGAAAATGGTGAATGGTCTGTCAATTGGACAGCAAGAACATTTGGAGGCCAGTTATCACACTGCAAACTGCAGCCAACAACTCTCAACCTTCTACAAAGATGGAAGGATGGTAGTCAAGCCCACATTCAAATAAGCACACATTCATTTCTGAGTATACTTTGCCAAAGCTGGTAGCAGACCCACGTCCAGTTTACATTAGGAACTAGGTGTTGCTTCATGGCAGCTTGAAGTCTGAGACAGGAACTCAACATGGGATCAGTCCCAACTTCCAAATTCCACCTGCAGTGGGTAAATCAGGTCCTAATAGATTTTAAATAATGAAAGCTGGTAATCGAGCAATGATACCACAGCAGTTTTTAAGGTTCATAAATGATATTGCAAATTTAAATCTTAAAAATGACTGAAAATGAACAGTGAAAGTGAAATAAAGTGATATTTGTTCCACAAGAACTTAAGTACATATGAAACATAAGAACATAATTCACAGTCTTCCACATTATCTTTCAACTGTCACTTTTTTGCCACCTGACCTAACCTATTCTTTTTGTCAGTGTAATAATTCAGGAAACCCGACTGGAAAGGATCATCATTTATTATTGAACACCAAAATAGAGCCACTACTTGGCCTGTACATAGGCTAGTCCCAGTCCAGGGCAGGCAGTTATGCAGACCCATCCCTGTGTCATTTCAACAAGCTCCATAGGATATCAATTAATCATTCCCCATGAACCTTTTAGGGGTTATTGCAGTTTCCTTGAATTTCTGAGCAGGTTGCACCTATGGTCCCATCTTTGCTATTCTAAAATGAAACAATTGCTCGCATACATTGAGAAACCAAGATATAATTAATGCCTCATCATTTCCTCATATCCTGTGTATTCGCATAGAGTTCAGATTTTCTCCACCTTTTAATACTAATCTCGTAAAATTTAGGCATTTGCTACTACATAATTACTATGAATGAAAATTCCCTGACTTAGGATACTAATACATGGGTGGAAAGTGTGAGAAAATCTGTGCATTTGGAAATATGCTGGTGTGGTTGACATACGCACATGGTCAGTATCTTATATGGGCCTGAACTATGTGGGTTTTTGGCGGATGTGACTGAATCATGTGGGAGATCCTGCAAGCTCTATCTCAACATTTAGAGCAACTTGATTTTTAATTAAGTTCCATGCCTCACAGTAGAGTCCTCTCTAGAGAGCACTGAGTTTCCCACTGTGAAGGATTGCTCGTTACCTACCAGATCACATCCTGCCATATTAATGTGCAGCTTCCTATCCAACCAAACACCACAAAAAACTAGATGCTGAGAATTCTCAATTTGGAGGTCGCAGTAGGTAAATGGCAACAAGCTCACCACTTGTTCCTAAGGAACTCTATGCTTCTCACCAGGCATCAACATCTCAGGGCACACTTCATGGGAACTGACCACACTCAACCCATGTCCACACTGAAGTGTCGGAGGTTGAGGGGTGACCTGATAGAGATTTATAAATCATGAGGGTACAGATTAGGTGAATAGCAAAGGTCTCTTCCCTCGGGTGGGTGAGTTCAAAAGAAGTGGAGATTTCTTAAAGTGAGAGGAGAAAGACTTAAAAGAGCCCCGAGGGGCAACATTTTCACACAGCAGGTGGTTCATATATGGAATGAACAGTCAGGGGAAGTGGCTGATGCAGGTACAGCTGCAACATTTAAAAGACATTTGGATAGGTACATGAATAGAAAAGGTTTAAAGAGATATGAGCCAAATGCAGCCAAGTGGGACTAGCTTCTTTTGGAAAACTTGGTCAGTGTTAATGAGTTGGACTGAAGGATCTATTTCCATGCAGGATAGCTCTCTAACTTTATGACAGTACGTGCCAGTCTGCATGAACCCTCTGTTCCACTTACAGCATTGGAACTTCAATGCTGTACCTCAGGGTGAAACAGCAACTATCATTCTAATACTGCTTCAGGCTTACTTTGCCTTCAGGGTCAGGCGCCCAGCTAATTCTCTAGGCATGGTGGGTGGTAGAATGGGGCTAAAATCAGGTGAGATTAGTGCCATTGGGATGGGATAGGTAGTTTGTTAAGAACCTAAACAGGAATTTTTGGAGAAACTCAGCAGGTTCTGAAGAAGGGTCACTGGACTTGAAACATTAGCTCTACTTTCTCTCCATAGCAGCTACCAGATCTGCTGAGTTTCTACAGCAATTTCTATTTTTGTTTCAGATTTTTAGCATCCACAGTTCTTTGGTTTACAAGTTTGTTAAGATATGGTGAGTGATCTTGCAAGGCCTCATAGAGAGGCACCCTCCAAAAAACCTGATGGAACTGACACTTAGCCAGAAAAATGCAAGATTCAGACCTATGTTTGTGAAATAGTAAGTGAAGCTTACTTATAGCAGAACCAACCTTACAGTTTGGAAATATCTTCAATTGCAATTTGTCTGCAAACACTTTCATCAGGCTAGAAGATCCAACTCCTCTGAACTGGCTCCAAGTTTCTGATTATTTCCACCCACACACACTGGCTGGCATCTGTCACATAGACCTCACATAGATTTCTGGTTTAATACAACTTCACTCCAATGTCCTCTAGTCCATAATGTGAAACCAAAAACATGGGTGTGTTGTAAAAATATAACTTGTAGCAATTTTATACCTTTAATAATTTAAAGGATAATATGATTGCAAAGCTTTACATTTCATTTAAATATGACTCTGTGTAACTTCTGGTGCTATAACAATGCACAAAGGTTTGGTTTTCACATTGTAAAGTGAAAGGAGGAAGTACGGTTCAGTAAACAGGCAAGTGTGGGACTAGCTGGACATAGAAACATATCACAATTTCCAGTTTCTAGTTGTCCATGCCATGCATGAAATGAAATAAATTATTGTTTACTTGTCAATTCAGTTGCCGAGAAGTATGAAATGAACATTCTAACAAGAGTATTGATTGGCTAGTTTTGTTTTTCCTGTTTTCAAATTAGTTAAAACCATCAAAAACATCTGCCATTTTGATTGGTCATTTGATAGAATTTACTGCAAGATCATTTTCAGTTTAAAAGTGAAATATACTTTTGACAAACCTCCATATTTTTCTCTTTCAGGTACTTATAGTCTTACTTTGTGATTCCCACATTTTCTTTTTTACTTCTGACTTTCAACCTTTTTAGTTTTCCCTTTTTGTTTGAAATGCATTGGGAGAGGTTCTGGGAAAGAATTCTAATTCTGGTGCTTACTCTCTCTAGGGATGTGACAATAATAACAGACATGCACATAATACTCGCTTCCAGTTAAATTAGCAAGAAACAGCTGGCAAAGTAATGAGCTTGTATTGGGTCCAGGTGAGAAGGGGTTAAGCGCATAAGAACAACAAGGGTGTGTAAGAAAACGGCTTCAACAGGTTTGGTAAGTTTAAAGAATTAAAAACTGGGTGTTCATGGGGATTTAGTTCATTAATATGTTTTCAGGAAGGAAATCTAGCTTTCTTAGTGAAAGGGGAAAGATATAAAAGAGACCGAAGGGGCAACTTTTTCATGCAGAGGGTGGTACGTGTATGGAGTGAACTACCAGAGGAAGTGGTGGAGACTAGTACGATTGCAACATGTAAAAGGCATCTGGATGGGTATATGAACAGGAAGGGTTTGGTGGGATATGGGCCAGGTGCTAACAGGTGGGACTAGATTGGGTTGGGATAGCTGGTCAGCATGGACGGGTTGGACCGAAGGGTCCGTTTCCGTGCTGCATCTCTATGACTCTATAACCCATTTGGTATGAACCATGTCTGGTCCAGAAATACAGCAATGGGTTGACTCTGGAATGTCTTAGAATACCACTTGCATCAACAAAAAAGGAATGAAATTGGATGGACTACCAAACATCAAAATAGGCAACAGATATGCTAAGAGCACACTTAATGCAGCCTACTCTGTGAAATCCTCCTTATTAACATCTGAGGAATTGTGTCTAAATTAGGTGAGCTTTTCCACAGATTACCCAGAAATTATCATATTTCAGAACCACATATCAACCATAGATCCATTACCAGACCTGAATATATTCTGTTCCACCCGACAGATAAACCCAAGGTTGCTGTACAATATGCAACCAGGTGGGAGTGGCCAGGGAGCTCTTAACATTGATCTATACTCTATGAAGTTGCATAGTGATGGATGAATGGAATAATTACTCCAAATGCAAAACTGCCACTAGTCCCTGCTCATGCACAGTTGGGGGCCAGTGATGCCCTCTTGTGACTATCTTCAGGGTGTGTCTGCATCTAATGTCACCATCTTCCATGTGAGCAGACTGCCCCACCTCTATTTGAAATAAATTTGTTATTAAAATCAGTGCTGTCTCAGCCATTCCCTCCTGCCTGTTTGTGCTCATTCAGTCCAATGTGGGAGCATGGGTGCAGGCAGCAGGACCAGTATGTCCCATACACTGTCTATTTGCTCTGTTTTGGAGTTTGTTATTCCTCTTTGTTGAATATCTATATTAGTTATTCAACTCATTCGCAGGCCCTCTGTAAATACCCTCTGCTTTGTTAATAGCCTCTGCTCTGTAAATACTCACTGCTCTAAATACTCTCAGCTAAACTCCAGACCTTGAGTAGGTGGTGAGAGAAGCAACACAAGAGAGAAACCTACTTTATCCATCTACCTGTCACAGGTGTATTTACCGTGTCAGTAGTGATGGGAGTGACAGAAACCTTGTGGAGGCGAAGTCCTGTCTTCATGCTGAGAACATCCTCCATCATGTGGTGTGGCACTGCCATCATTCTAAACAGGATGGATTCAGATTAGATCTATCAGCTCAAATAAATCAAACTCATGAGGCTCTAGCTGTAAGTCATCAAGAGCAGCAGATTTGTATTGACCCACAAATTTCAAAATTCATAATCCACGATGTTTCTCATTCTACCTTTACCATCAAGCCAGGGAATCAATCCTTCTTTAACGAGGAATGCAGAAGAAGAAGAAAGGCATCACCAGGTGAATTTGAAAATGTCTTGTTTTCTTGGTAAAGCTGTATTACTGGAGTATGAATAAATATTTACAGCAGTGTGAGATAGCCAGAGCAATGCGATCCCATAACCAACAGATCAGATGAAAGTTTTGCAGCCCTGTTATTTTTAAAAATTTGTTCATGGGCTGTGCACCACTGGCTAAGTCGGCATTTATTGCTCATCCCTAAATGCCCAGTGGGCAATTAAAAGTCAACCACAGTACTGTAGGTTTGGTGTTAGCTTAACCAATTAAGGGTATTAGTGAAGTACAGCAATTGATAATGATTACATGGTCACCA
This sequence comes from Chiloscyllium punctatum, assembly GCF_047496795.1. Classification (NCBI taxonomy): domain Eukaryota; kingdom Metazoa; phylum Chordata; class Chondrichthyes; order Orectolobiformes; family Hemiscylliidae; genus Chiloscyllium; species Chiloscyllium punctatum. The sequence goes on along the minus strand of NC_092742.1, from coordinate 45,089,991 downwards.
TTAGGCCAGCTCTCTAATCCAAATTTTATTGAACTCAAATTTCACCATCTGCATCGTGGGATTCAAAGCCACGCCCCCTCTACATTGGCTTAGAGTTCTGGATTACTAGTCCCATGGGAATACCATTGAATATAAGTGATCATGAACAAATAAGCAATAAGCATGAGGTGGTGTCTCTATTTCCATCCTCACTGTTGGCAGAACACAGCACATCAGCACACAAGCCAATGCTGAAGTTTTCATATCCATTTGTAGGCAGAAGTCAAGTAGATCAATTCATCTCATTCTTCTCCCAAAGCTCCCAGGATCACAAATGCCAGTCTTTAATTTATTTAATTGATCCCATAAAGCATCAAAATATGCATGAGAGGACTGGTTACTGCAAAGGCTATGAACACTGACAAAACCCTGGTAGTATATAAGATATGTATTCCAGAACTAGTCGTGCCCTTAGCCAGACTGTTGCAGTCCTGTTATTTTATTGACTTCTACTTGAAAAAGAGAAAAACTATCCACCTGTGTCCTGTTTGATAAAGGGATAATAAATCTAATCTGGTTCCTTGGCAAAAACCTGCATGTCACTGGTCAGTCCAGGTTCCAACAAGGCATTCATCTCCATATCTCAATGCAGCTTTGTTCCACACATTGACAATGAAGCTGGATATCAGAGGTGAGCTGAGTGTGACTACCCAAATTTCTATCCTTGACATCAAGACAGTATTTAACTGAATGTAGCAAACTGAAGTCAATGGGAATTGGGGGGAAAACTCTCCACTGGTTGCAGTTTTACATACCTCAAAGGAAGATGTTTCAGGTTGTTCAAGGTCAATCATCTAGGCTCAATTCCATTGCTTCGGGAGTTGCTCAGAATAGTGTCCTAGGCCATTTTCATGCTTCATCAGTGACCTTCTCTAGATAAAATTAGGTGTGTTTGCTGATGATCCTATAGTGTTCAATACCACTCATAGTTCCAAAGAGATTTGAAAGTCCATTAATAAGGATGAGATTGCAGAATAATTGCAAGTGCACTGTAACATAGGGCTGAGCCAGCATGGCATCATCAAGAGAAGGTCATGCTTGACAAATCTGTTAGAATTCTTTAAGGAAGTAACAAGCAAGTTAGACAAAGGAGAGCTCCTGGGATGTGATCGATTTGGATTTCTAGAAGGCCTTTGACAAGGTGCCGCATAGGAGGCTGCTAAATAAGATAAGAGCCCATGGTGTTAAGGGAAGGGTACTGACAGAAGGCAGAGAGTGGGGATAAAGGGGTCCTTTTCAGGATGGCTGCCAGAGACTAGTGGAGTCCTGCAGGGCTCAGTGTTGGAACCACAACTAATCATGTTATACATTAACGAACTGGACAAAGGAACTGAGGGCATTGTTGCTTGGTTTGCAGATAACAACAAGATAGTTGGAGGGACAGGTAGCATTGAGGAAATGGGGAGGTTACTGAAGGACTTGGATAGGCTAGGAGAATGGGCAAAGAAATGGCAATTTGAATAAAATGTAGGTAAGTGTAAAGCTATGCACTTTAGAATAGAAGCATAGACTATTTTCTAAACAGGGAAAGGGTTCAGAAATCTGAAACATAAAGGGACTTGGAAATCCTGGTTCAGGATTGTCATAAAGTTAACATGCAGATTCAGTTGGCAGTTAGGAAAGAAAATGCAATGTTAGCATTATTTTTAGAGGGCTAGAATAAAAAAATAGTGATGTACAATTGAGACTGTCTGTGTGGAGTTTGCACATCCTCTCTGTGTTTGCGTGGGTTTTCTCTGGGTGCTCTGGTTTCCTCCCACAGTCCAAAGATGTGCAGGTCAGGTGAATTGGCCATTTTAAATTGCCCATTGTGATAGGTGCATTAGTCAGGGTAAATATAGGGTAGGGGAATGAGTCTGGGTGGGTTACTCTTCAGAGGGTTGGTGTGGACTTGTTGGGCTGAAGGGCCTGTTTCCACACTGTAGGGAATCTAATCTAATCTATCTTCTTTATTTTTGTACCGAGGTACTTTGTATGTGCAGGTTAGGTGAATTGGTCATGCTAAATTGCCCGTAGAGTTAGGTGCATTCGTTATGGGGAATGCGTCTGGGTGGGATACTCTTCGGAGGGTCGGTGTGGACTAGTTGGGCCGAAGGGCCTGTTTCCACACTGTAGGGAATCTAATCTAATCTAATCTGTGTGTCGGCAACTTTATATACTTTTCACTCTACTCCTGTTCTTTTATAACTTGAGTATATGTGACAATAAACCTAGTTTTAAATTCTAATTCTCAAGACAGTGGTGGAATATTCCTCACAGGATTAGATGATTGCAGCTCCAAACATTTTCAAGAAATTCAACACTATTCAGGACAAAGTAACTTGCTTGATTAGAATTTGTAGACCACTTTAAACCATTCACTCCTTCCAAACACTAGCATACCAAGCCTGTGGTGCATACCATTGACAAGATGCACTACAGCTGCACCAAGGTTCCTTCAACATCCCCCTACCCAGCTGACTCAGTTATGGTAATCACTTCCTTCAGTATTAAATGTATAGACTTCCTTGACCCTGTTTAGGTGGCTAATTGCCAGGGCTCATGGGTGGTTATAGTGAAGCTCTCATGCTGAGTGCAGTCCCAATAGATTTTAGCTACACTGTAATTAAGTTTTGTCTAACTTTATCACATTTGATGTCTGAAGTACAATTTAAATAAGTTTGCATTGGTTTTCAAAGACGTTTTAACGTAGGAACACATTCCAAAGTTCTTCCCACAAGTGTAATACTTAAAACCAGAATTCCAATTCAAAGGAAATGATCAGAGGAGTGACAATAACATTGTCAAAGAGGTGGGTTTAAGTCAGGTGTATAAGGATGGAGAGGGCGTGTGGGATACATGGGTCTAAAATCTAGTATCAAGAGCATTGGGCAAAAGTTTGGATTTTGGGCAGATCAAAAATTTGGCAATGATGTCATGTGACTGGATGTTGTATCTCCATATCCAGCCTCTCCATTGTTTTTGAGACTGAGGAAGAACAAAGGTCTCTCATTCTCACCCACATAAAAAGAACAAATTGAAGTACATAAAGAGCTTTTTAAAAGCCCGACTTTGCAACACTACTGCAGACAGCCAGTATCCAGTACCTATCTGAATCAGAGCAGCTGCAGTCAAGTGAGGACTTTGTCAGGGGTAAGCCATGGGAGGGAAGAGTTCACAGTTAAAGGGCTCACCCTTTTGAAATAAAAGTTGCAACAGCCCATTACAGGTCAGCATTATAACATTGCCAGTTCAGGGGTGAGGGAGACATTCTCTCGACTCGCAGGTTAGCAGAGCAGTTTGGCAAAGCTTTTTGCCTCCACCTGAGAACCAGGAGGGTTGTTGTAGGAAATGGATCTATCAAGAGGAGGAGCAACAGAAAAAGCAGAGCCCCAGGCATCAGAAAGCAGCAAGGCACCACTGCCACCTTTTCAGACTTTTCAGAAGGCACCACTTCTGTTTCAGCCCAAAATTAAGTCTCTAAGCTCTAGACTATGGCTATTGCTTCATAGACCCATAAATTCTCCACCTTCCTCTGCAATTATGGACCTGATTTAAAACCAGCTCTTTGACATTGCTTTTTTTTAGACCTTCTAATATATTCTCCTTTGGATCAGTATCCTGGGGAGAGGAACAAGGGACAAGATGGAAAAAGAAGATCTACAAGCAGCTGCAAAGCTATTGGAGACATGCGTGAAGGATTCTCAAACACAGTGCAGGATTCTGAGATATCTGAAAGGTGATAGATGCTCTCCTTGGCAATGCTGGACAACCCAGCAGATTTGAGGGAGCCATCACTGGGTCAGAGAGCACTGGGTCCTGTGTGTAGTCTGTTCAGGTTGTTTTTTTTGTCTCTGCCATCTTCATAATATGGCCCTCCTGAGAAGTGTGGACCTTAAGGAAAGTTGTCGCCCAAGAAGAGATAGCCCACTGAATGAGAAACAGGAGGTAAGTGAGGGGAAGGAATTGGAGGTGGAGAGAGGTGGCATTGACAAAGATGTGCCCTTGCTGCTCGACAAGGTGGCCTCCTCTGCTTCACGGGTGTCAGGCACCCTTATGACATCTCACTTCCCTGTGCTGCAGAGATAGGCCTTGACACAAAGTCTCTCCTTCAGCATTACTAGCAGCCTCAGTGATGGCTATTTGAGTCTGAAATTCACTTCTCTTCCTGCCTCTGTTTGCCTTACTCCATATAAGGGAAAGGGAACACAGTGAAAACCCAAACTTCAGTTAGTTCCTACCACAGGCAGATTCCTAACAAAACAAAACTGGCTGCTCCTTCTCAACTCTGTGATGAAAATCTGGCCTTTAGTGATTAGAGGTATTGCTGCTAAGCATCTAGTGGAAGGACGATGAGAAGTACAAGAGGGCTGAGTGAATAGAGCAGAGATGCAGGTAGAGTCAGCAAAGTTTGAGAAGAATGAGTTTCCAAAGGCATTTGAACACTAACAAGAAAATGAAGACATTAGGGGACCAGGAACAAATTTGAACCAGATAGATGCAAGATGGCTGAGACTAGGTATGTGTTAGAATATAGGCAGAAGGCATTTGGATGAGCTAATGTTTACAGAAGGTGGAGACTGGAACACTTGCCAGGAGAACATTGGAATAGTCACATCTTGAGGGAACAAAGGCTTGGATAACAGTTTGATGCACTGCTGTGCTAATATATCTGTTGAACCTGGTGGGCTTTGTTATAAAGAGGATGCTGGATGCAAGGCCTAACTCAGCACTAAATAAGATGACAAGACTGATTTGTAGGTGAGAGGAAGAAGAGAATTAGAGGAAAATGAATGAGTTTTGTTGGCACATAAATGTAGAGTGGGATGTCAGCAGCATTCATGTGGAAGCTGATTATGTCTTTGGAGAAAGTTGCCAAGAGGTAGCACCTAAATGCAGAAGGTGAAATGGCTAATACTTTGGGAACGCCAGAAGCTAATGTTACTGGAATGCAAAGAGAAGTTGTTGCTCTGACTACAATTGATAGTTGATCATGGAAATCAAGTGAGGGGAGCCAACAGAGCTGGACAAGAGCAGTGAGGCATTGGTCGAAGTTAATCTGGTCCCTGTAACAAGGTGAAGTTACCATAGTCCTACCAGATCATAGAGCTGTTGTCATTAGAGAGAGAGATGACTGGTGGTGGTTTAACTGGAGGGTCATCACAGCTCAGGCAAGTCAAGAGATTGAGAATCCTTTGTTATAACTTTAGCTAGTACAGGAATTGAACCCACGCTGATGGCGTCATTCTGCATCGCAAGCCAGCTGTCCAGCCAATTGAGCTAAACCAAACTCCTTCCCTGTAACAAAGGTTGCAGGGAAGATGAGAATGAGTTAAAAGGAAAATTGATTATGCCTACAATCAAAGAACATGTTATGTTTGACTGATTTGGATTGATTCATTGCTGTCAGAAGTGTTGGAACTTGTGGAACGAGGTGGCACAGTGGCTCAGTGGTTAGCACTGCTGACTCACAGTGTAAGGAACCCAGGTTCGAATCCAGTCTTGGATACCTGTCTGTGTGGAGTTTGCACATTCTCCCCGTGTCTGCGTGGGTTTCCTCCAGGTGCTTCGGTTTCCTCCCACAATCCAAAGATGTGCAGGTTAGGTGAAGTGACCATACTAAACTGCCCATAGTGTTCAGAGATTGTAGGTTAGGTGCATTGGTTGGGGTAAATGTAGCATAATAGGGGAGGGGAATGGGTCTAGGTGGGTTACTCTTCGGAAGGTTGGCGTGGACATGTTGGGCCGAAGGGCCTGTTTCCACACTGTAGGGATTCTATGATTCTATGAACTTGATTGGTGAATTTCAAAAGAGAGTAAATCAAATCAAACATGGAATTGTTGGAGGACCTGGAGAAGAAGGAGGGTTAAAGACGTGTACAAGGGGAAGAGGTGGAACTTCAAAGAGGAATTGATAATACTGGTTTGAAAACCAGACATCAGTAGGTCATGAAGGTTTTGAGAGTTCAAAATCATGCCAATTGTTGGAAATGCCAAATATCACCACTATGTAAGAAGGGAGGGGAGACAGGGACAAACCAGAACGTGTCAACTTAACTTGCTTTTGGTGAAAATGACTGGTTATTATCATCAAACAAATAAGGCAACACAATGTCAAAACTGGAGCTAGGCCAAATAGGACTAAAATGAGGAAGCACTAAGTCCAAATTGTAAGTGTGTAATTTCCTCTCCTGAGAGGAAATAGATGCTGAATCAATTAAAATTTTCAAGAGTTTATTAGGATGTCAAGGAATGTGGAACAGAAACAATTAAATGGAGTTGAGAATCAGATCAGCTATGATCTAATGTAATGATGGAATAAGCTTATGGGATTGTTTGACGATATCCTGTTTCAATATGAACAGCAGAGAGACTTAACCAAATCCAAGATGGAGTGCTCTTACTTCTGATTCATGATTTCCCAACTCTATTACTATTTGCATACACAACAACATTTCATTTGATGAATCTGTCAATGTCTTTTGCAGTTGTTCTCAGCCCAAACACCTTCAGCTGCTTCAATAATGGTCTTCTGTCCATAAGTTTAGAAGCAGGAATGTTTAGCGATGTACAATGTTCAGCACTGTTCGTGATTCCTTAGATACTAAAGTAGCCCATGTTCAAATGCAGCACAACGTGGACAATATCCAAGCTTGGGCTGACAAGTGGCAAGGAACAGTCATCTCACACATATTCCAGGCAATGACCATCTCCATTTTGTCATTTACACAAATGATTTGGATGTGAGCATAAGAGGTACAGTTACTAAGTTTAGAGGTGTAGTGGACAGCGAAGAGGGTTACCCCAGATTACAACAGGATCTGGACCAGATGGGCCAATGGGCTCAGAAGTGGCAGATGAAGTTTAATTCAGACAAATGCGAGGTGCTGCATTTTGGGACAGCAAATCTTAGCAGGACTTATACACTTAATGGTAAGGTCCTAGGGAGTTTTGCTGAACAAAGAGACCTTGGAGTGCAGGTTCATAGCTCCTTGAAATGGAGTTGCAGGTAGATAGGATAGTGAAGAAGGCGTTTGGTATGCTTTCCTTTATTCACAGGAGGCTCCCAAGCACTGAGGATGTCACCTAGACAGGAGACGAAACGTCTGCAACACAAATTCCCAGCTCGGTGAACAGAACCACAACAACGAGCACCCGAGCTACAAATCTTCTCACAAACTTTGAACACCTACGGGCGAGAGACACTAAGACAAGTCAGGAAATGGGAATCCTGTGTCAATCGCCGAAGCACCACATACGAGCTTTCCTTTATTGGTCAGAGCATTGAGTACAGGAGTTGGGAGGTCATGTTGTGGCTGTACACGACATTGGTTAGGCCATTGTTGGAATATTGCATGCAATTCTAGTCTCCTTCCTATCGGAAAGATGTTGTGAAACTTGAAAAGGTTCAGAAAAGATTTACAAGGATGTTGCCAGGGTTGGAGGATCTGAGCTACAGGGAGAGGCTGAACAGGCTAGGGCTGTTTTCCCTGGAGCATCGGAGGCTGAGGGGTGACATTATAGAGGTTAACAAAATTATGAGGGGCATGAATAGGATAAATAAACAAAGTATTTTCTCTGGGGTCGGGGAGTCCAGAACTAGAGAGCATAGGTTTAGGTTGAGAGGGGAAAGATATAAAAGAGACCTAAAGTGCAACTTTTTCATGTAGAGGGTGGTACGTGTATGGAATGAGCTGCCAGAGGATGTGGTGGAGGCTGGTACAATTGCAACATTTAAGAGGCATTTGGATGGGTATATGAATAGGATATGGGCCGGGTGCTGGCAGGTGGGGCTAGATTGGATTGGGATATCTGGTCTGCATGGACGGGTTGGACCAAAGGGTCTGTTTCCATGCTATACATCTCTATGACTCTATAACCTGATCGCTGCTTCTTTACATTTGAATCCTTCATTATCAACATCCTAAGGTTACCACTGATCAGGAATTGAACTATACTACCATGTAAATACAATGGCGAGAAGAGCAGGTCAAAGCCTGGGAATACTGCAGTGAGTAACTTACTTCCTAACTCCCAATAGTCTGTTCACCATCTGCAAGTTGCAAGTCAGGAGTGTCAGCAAATATATGGGAATACCACCACCTGCAAGATCCCTTCCAAGCCACTCACCATCCTGACTTGGAAATATGTTGCTGTTCACTCAGTGTTGCTGGAGCAAATTCCGAGAACTCCTGCCCTAACAGCAAATGGACTGCAGCAGTTCAAGAAAGCAGCTCACCACCACCTTCTCAAAGGCAACTAGGGATGGGCAATAAATGGTGAATGCCCACACCCCCTGACTGATTAAATAATTCATATTAAAATCTGTAGTTTAAATGGGGTTTACCAGTCTACATTCACTGCAGTGGTTGATTTGGCTTTAAACCAGGCATGTGGCAATTATTATGCAGCAGAGAAATATGAAGGAGAATTTAGAGGAGGAGCAATAGTATTTTCTAGAGGATTTGCAGGACAGAAATAAAACAACTGGGCCTCCATAAGGCAGCTGTATGTGTATCAGTTTCATTTTTTTACTGTTGTTTTCATAATGACCTGAAGCTTTCATCACTGCAGAATTTTTTTTACCTGTGGCTATGATGATAAATTCAATGCATAAATGTTATGCCAGTATCAAAGAAATATTTGCAACCACCCTTTGGCAGAATGTCAAGTGGATGTCCCATTTCAGTCTCCTCCAGAGGTCTCCAACATCATAGGTGCTTATCTTCAGCCAATTTGAGTCACTCCATGAAGATATCAAGAAATAATTTCATACAGCTATGGGCTTTGAAAACATCCCAGCAGCAAAAGCATAGAGTTGTGTTCCAGGACTAGCTGAGCTCTAGCCAAGCCATTCTGATGTAGCTAAAATACTGGCATCTTTTTGACAATGTGGAAAATCACCCAAGCAGAACTCATCTGATCAAAATACATATCATGAGTCCAACATTCACTCGAAATTTCTCACTGGCTGCGTGGCCCTTCTAAGCACATGAAAAGCAGCGCCTTGCAGAAGTGGCAATCAGTTCTGTGCGTGGAAGATCAGAGCATGCATAGCTTAGAGGGAACATTGCACCAGTCTATTCTCAATTATCAAGACAGGAAGGGAAGGCGCTGTCACCCAGGAAAAGCAACACTTACTCAACAATAATCTACTCACTGATCCTCACTTTCGGCTCTACCAGGGCCATTCAATTGCACACCACACTACAGTGTTAATCAAAGCTATGGACAGCAATGCTGAATTTCCGATGTAAAGTGAGAATAACTGGCCTGGACATCAAGATAGTATTATACCATGTATACTTTCAAGCAGCTGTAGCAAAATTGAAATTGATGGGAACTTTAGGAAGTTTCTACATTCATTAGAATCCTACCACCATGAAGAAAAATAGTTGTAGGTATGATTGAAAGACAATTATCTCAGCCCAAATGTTAAGTCAGAGAGTCGTATAGTCATAAAGAAGTACAGCATGGAACAGACCCTTTAGACCAACTTATCTATGTCGACCAGGTATCCCAACACATTCTAGTCCCACCTGCCAGCACCCAGCCCATATCCCATATCACTCCAAAACCTTCCTATTCATATACCCATCCAGATGCCTTTTTAATGTTGCAATTGTACTAGCCTCCACCACTTCATCTGGCAGTTCATTCCATACACGTACCACCCTCTGCATGATAACATTCTCCATTAGGTCTCTTTTATATCTTTCCCCTTTCACCCTAAACCTATGCCCTCCAGTTCTGGACTCCCCCACCTCAGGGAAAAGACTTTGTCTATTTATCCTATCTATGCCCCTCATGATTTTATAAATCTCTAAAACGTCACCCCTCAGCCTCTGACCTCCAGGGAAAACAGCCCAAGCATTTTCAACCTCTCCCAATAGCTCAACTCCTCCAACTCTGACAACATGCTTGCAAATCTTTTCTGAACCATTTCAAGTTTCACAACATCGTTCCAATAGGAGACCAGAATTGCACACAATATTCCAAAAATGGCCTAATCAACGTCCTGTACAGCCACAACATGACCTCCCAACTCCTGTATTCAATACTCTGACCAGTAAAGGAGAGCATACCAAACGCCTTCTTCACTATCCTTCTTCACTTTCAAGGTGTTATGAACCTGAACTCCAAGGTCTCTCTGTTCAGCAATACTCCCTCAGGTCTTACCATTAAGTATATAAGTCCAGGTAAGATTTGCTTTCTCAAAATTCAGCACCTCACATTTATCTAAATTAAACTCGATCTGCCACTTCTGAGCCATTGACCCATCTGATCAAGATCCTGTTGTAATCTGAGGAAACCTTCTTCTCTGTCCACTACACCTCCAATTTTGGTGTCATCTGCAAACTTAGTAACTGTATCTCTTATGCTCACATCTAAATCGTTTATATAAATGATGAAAAGTACCCAGCACAGATCCTTGTGGCACACCACTGGTCACAACCTCCAGTCTGAAAAATAACCCTCCACCACCACCCTCTGTCTTCTACCTTTGAACCAGTTCTGTATCCAAATGGCTAGGTCTCCCTGTATTCCATGAGATCTAACTTTGCTAACCAGTCTCCCATGGGGAACCTTGGCGAATAGGTAAAAACAATGACTGCAGATGCTGGAAACCAGATTCTGGATTAGTGGTGCTGGAAATGCACAGCAGTTCAGCAGCATCCTAGTACTGCTCCTCGGATGCTGCCTGAACTGCCATGCTTTTCCAGCACCACTAATCCAGAACCTTGTTGAATGCCTTACTGAAGTCCATATAGATTACAACTACCGCTCTGCCCTCATCAATCCTCTTTGTTACCTCTTCAAAAACCTCAATCAAGTTTGTGAGATATAACTTCCCATGCACAAAGCCATGTTGACTATCCCTAATCAGTCCTTGCCTTTCCAAATTCATGTACATCTTGTCCCTCAGGATTCTCTCCAACAACTTGCCCACCACCGACATCAGGCTCACTGATCTATAGTTCCCTGGCTTGTCCTTACAACCTTTCTTCAACAGTGGCACCATGTTAGCCAACCTCCAGTCTTCCAGCACCTCACTTCAACTCGATGATGCAAATATCTCAGTAAGAGGCCCAGCAATTACTTCCCTAGCTTCCCACAGAGTTCTAGGGTACACCTAAGCACGTGCTGGGGATTGATCAATTTTTATCCATTTCATGACATCCAGCACGAGCTCCTCTGTAACATGGACATTTTTCGAGATGTCACCATCTGTATCCCTACATTCTATACTTTCCATGTGCTTTTCCACAGTAGATACTGATGCAAAATACTCGTTTAATATCTCCCCCACCTCCTGCGGCTCCACACAAAGGCTGCCTTGCTGATCTTTGAGGGACCCTATTTTCTCCCTAGTTACCCTTTTGTCCTTAATATATTTGTAAAAACCCTTTGGATTCTCCTTAACTCTATTTGCCAAAGCTATCTCATGCTCCCTTTTTGCCCTCCTGATTTCTCCCTTAAGTATACTCCTACTGCCTTTATACTCTTCGAAGGATTCACTCGATCTATCCTGTCTATACTTGACATATGCGTCCTTCTTTTTCTTAACCAAACACTCAATTTAGAGTCATAGTCATAGAGATGTACAGCATGGAAACAGACCCTTCGGTCCAACCATCCATGCTGACCAGATATCCCAACCCAATCTAGTCCCATCTGCCAGCACCTGGCCCATATCCCTCCAAACCCTTCCTATTCATATACACATCCAAATGCCTCTTAAATGTTGCAATTGTACCAGCCTCCACCACTTCCTCTGGCAGCTCATTCCATACACGTACCACCCTCTGCGTGAAAATGTTGCCCCTTAGGTCTCTTTTATAACTTTCCCCTGTCACCCTAAACCTATGCCCCCTAGTTCTGGACTCCCCGACCCCAGGGAAAAGACTTTGTCTATTTATCCTATCCATGCCCCTCAATAATTTTGTAAACCTCTATAAGGTCACCCCTCGGCCTCCGGCGCTCCAGGGAAAACAGTCCTAGCCTGTTCAGCCTCTCCCTATAGTTCAAATCCTCCAACCCTGGCAACGTCCTTGTAAATCTTTTCTGAACCCTTTCAAGTTTCACAACATCTTTCCGATAGGAAGGAGACCAGAATTGCATGCAATATTCCAACAGTGGTCTAACTAATGTCCTGTACAGCCGCAACATGACCTCCCAACTCCTGTACTCAGTACTCTGACCAATAAAGGTAAGCATACCAAACGCCTTCTTCACTATCAAATCTACCTGTGACTCCACTTTCAAGGAGCTATGAACCTGCACTCCAAGGTCTCTTTGTTCAGCAATACTCCCTAGGACCGTACCATTAAGTATATAAGTCCTGCTAAGATTTGCTTTCCCAAAATGTAGCACCTCGCATTTATCTGAATTAAACTACATCTGCCACTTCTCAGCCCATTGGCCCATCTGGTCCAGATCCTGTTGTAATCTGAGATAACCCTCTTTGCTGTCCACTACACCTCCAATTTTGGTGTCATCTGCAAACTTACTAACTGTACCTCTTATGCTCACATCCAAATCATTTATTTAAATGACAAAAAGTAGTGGACCCAGCACAGATCCTTGTGGCACTCCACTGGTCACAGGCCTCCAGTCTGAAAAACAACCCTCCACCAACACCCTCTGGCTTCTACCTTTGAACCAGTTCTGTATCCAAATGGCTAGTTCTCCCTGTATTCCATGAGATCTAACCTTGCTAATCAGTCTCCCATGGGGAACCTTGTCGAACGCCTTACTGAAGTCCATATAGATCACACCTACTGCTCTGCCCTCATCAATCTTCTTTGTTACTTCTTCAAAAAATTCAATCAAGTTTGTGAGACATGATTTCCCACGCATAAAGCCATGTTGACTATCCCGAATTAGTCCTTGCCTTTCCAAATACATTTACATCCTGTCCCTCAGGATTCCCTCCAACAACTTGCCCACCACCGAGTTCAGGCTCACCAGTCTATAGTTCCCTGGCTTGTCTTTACCCCCCTTCTTAAACAGTGGCACCACATTTGCCATCCTCCAGTCTTCCAGCACCTCACCTGTGACCATCAATGATACAAATATCTCAGCAAGAGCCCCAGCAATCACTTCTCTCGCTTCCCACAGGAATCTCGAGTACACCTGATCAGGTTCAGGGGATTTATCCACTTTTAACCGTTTCAAGCCATCAAGCACTTCCTCCTCTGTAATCTGGACATTTTGCAAGATGTCACCATCTATTTCCCTACAGTCTATATCTTCCATATCCTTTTCCACAGTAAATACTGATGCAAAATATTCACTTAGTATCTCCCCATTTTCTGTGGCTCCACACAAAGGCCACCTTGCTGATCTTTGAGGGGCCCTATTCTCTCCCTAGTTACCCTTTTGTCCTTAATATATTTGTAAAAACTCTTTGGATTCTCCTTAATTCTATTTGCCAAAGCTATCTCATGTCCCCATTTTGCCCTCCTGATTTCCCTCTTAAGTATACTCCTTCTTTCTTTACACTCTTCTAAAGATTCACTCGATCTATCCTGTCTATGCCTGACATATGTTTCCTTCTTTTCCTTAACCAAACCCTCAATTTCTTTAGTCATCCAGCATTCCCTAACCCTAACAGCCTTCCCTTTCACCCTGACAGAAATATACTTTCTCTGGGCTCTCATTATCTCGTTTCTGAAGGCTTCCCATTTTCCAGTCGTCCCTTTACCTGCGAATATCTGCCTTCAAACAGCTTTTGAAAGTTCTTGCCTAATGTTGTCAAAATTGGCCTTTCTCCAATTTAGAACTTCAACTTTTAGATCTGGTCTATCCTTTTCCATCACTATATTAAAACGAATAGAATTATGGTCGCTGGCCCCAAAGTGCTCCCCCAATGACACCTCAGTCACTTGCCCTGCCTTATTTCCCAAGAGTAGGTCAAGTTTTGCACCTTCTCCAGTAGATACATCTGCATACTGAATCAGAAAATTGTCTTGTATATACTTAAGAAATTTCTCTCCATCTAAACCTTTAACACTATGGCAGTCCCAGTTGATGTTTGGAAAGTTAAAATCCCCTACCATAACTACCCTATTAATCTTACAGATAGCTGAGATCTCCTTACAAGTTTGTTTCTCAATTTCCTTCTGACTATTGGAGGGTTTATAATACAATCCCAATAAGGTGATCATCCCTTTCTTATTTCTCAGTTTCACCCAAATAACTTCCCTGGATGTATTTCCAGGAATATCCTCCCTCAGCACAGCTGTAATGCTATCCCTTATCAAAAATGCCACTTCCCCTCCTTTCTTGCCTCCCTTTCTAACCTTCTTGTAGCATTTGTATCCTGGAACATTAAGCTGCCAGTCCTGCCCATCCCTGAGCCATGCTTCCGTAATTGCTATGATATCCCAGTCCCATGTTCCTAACCATGCCCTGAGTTAATCTGCCTTCCCTGTTAGATCTCTTGCATTGAAATAAATGCAGTTCAATTTATTAGTCCTACCTTGTCCCTGCCTGCCCTGACTGTTTGACTCACTTCTGTTCTCAGCTGTACCTGTCTCAGATCAATCTCTTTCCTCACTATCTCCCTGGGTCCCACCTTACTAGTTTAAATCCTCCCAAGCAGTTCTAGCAAATTTCCCTGCCAGTATATTAATCCACTTCCAATTTCGGTGCAATCCGTCCTTTTTGTACAGGTCACTTCTACCTCAAAAGAGATTCCAATGATCCAAAAATGTTAATCCTTCTCCCATACACCAGCTCCTCAGCCATGCATTCATCTGCTCTATTCTCCTATTCCTGACCTCACTAGCTCGTAGCACTGGGAGTAATCCAGATCTTACTACCCTTGAGGACCTCCTTTTTAAATTTCTGCCTAACTCTCTGTAATCTCCCTTCAGAATCTCAACCTTTTCCCTTCCAATGTCGTTGGTTCCAATGTGTACAATGACCTCCTGCTGGCCCCTCTCCCCCGTGAGAACATTCTGCGCCTTTTCTGAGACATCCTTGATCCTAGCACCAGGGAAACAACACACCATTCTACTTTTTCTCTGCTGGCCACAGAAACGTCTGTCTGTACCTCTGACTGCAGAATCCCCTAACACAATTGATCTCTTGGAAGCCTTTAGTCATCCAGTATTCACTATACCTAGCAACCTTTCCTTTCTCCCTAACAGGAATATACTTTCTCTAAACTCATGTTATCTCATTTCTGAAGGCTTCCCATTTTCCAGCCGTCCTTTTATCTGCGAACATCTGCATCCAATCAGCTTTTAAAAGATCCTGCCCAATGCCGTCAAAATGAGCCTTCCTCCAAGTTAGAACTTCAACTTTTAGATCTGTTCTGTCCTTTTCCATCACTATTTTAGTAATTAAAGTCAGAAGGGAAATGGACGATTGCTGTCAATTAATTCACTGATACCTGGATATATAAAAGGGGGAACATTTATTCGTTATTTGATAAATAGTATTCCGATGATTAAAACAACAAAATAATAAGTTAGAGAATGATCAACTGAGATTGAGTGAGGAATCTATTGGACTGGTGTAGTCAATAAACTCTCTGCAAGAAGAAAGTCTATGTCTTTTAATTGCTTTTTGTTTAAACCTGTTAACACTGTAGGAGTTCCTTGAAGTTCTATCCTTAGATCAGCGTCTTACCAGGTCAGGAAAGTCAACTTTCTAAAAGGTTTTATATTATTTTCTGTTACATTTCATGACATCAAACATTATGAATACACCAAAACATATTCTGTGTCAGTGATGATAGGAATGAAATCACCTGCACAATTTGATGTCAGCCTAGGTTTGGAGCTCATGAGAGAATGGAGAACTAATTCTCAATTCATTACATCCTATACAGAAAAAAAAACGCACTGAGTACTAAACAATTGCTTCTTAGCAGAGCAAATCCCAAGGAAGCTCAATTCACAAATATTTATCGGGAAATTTATTTGCATGCAGTTCCAGATAAACAAGAAGACCAATTTCCATGTAACCTTCCAAAATGGTAGATTTTAATCCTGGTGTATTTTTGACTGAAGGCTGAATCATCTGGTGAAGACATTCAATTAACAACTTCAGCAAAGTAGATAAATGTCAGTTATGAGCTAAGTGAAACAAAAGGAGGTACTGCTTTCTAAACTTGCTTTTACTGACCACATGAAAATGATAACAACAGAGCTGCAAGGAATAAAACTTAAAGCAGATGGTGCAGGAAATATTGCACTCTCCACTGACAAAAGCCATACTTAATTTTGCTCTCCACACGATGGAACATTTTAGTATTGTAAGTGAGGAGCAGACTTGAAACAGGAAGAAAAGTGGTCAAGCCAAAAAGACATTGTGCTTATCACACGTATGAGTAATGTTGTATTGAGTTTCAGTGTTGTTGGCATGATGCCAGATATGTAGACTGTATGTTCCAAAAATTGTCAGATTGTTTTAAAGGCATATCCCTTAAACTGTGCTCAAAAACAAAGGCACTAACTGCACTCAACCAGCTTACATCTGTGAAAGCTCAAAACTCAATGTACAACATGGGATATAATTCTGAATTTAGATAACATTTGCTAAATTAGCTTGAGTACAAAATAAATTATTTTGACAGCCAATTTAGAATTGTCAATCAGACTCATGGTATGGTGCACTTATATGTATTGGGAGCTATATGTTAATGCCCAGGGCCCTATTTGTTCATAACATATACAGAAAGCACATGTATAAACACTGTGACTGTTACAATACAACAAAGTAAATGACAGCTGGTTCATTCAGCAAGACACTGCCTTGACCAATGAGAGTCAACCTGCCTTAGTTTAAAATTTAAACAAAGCTTGACACCTAACTGTCAATCATCATGACCTGCTGCATTCTCCAAGGCAATCCTTTGTCAGTCAAAGTCTATTTGCCCAACAATGTGCACTCTCCTCTCATACAACATCAATGTTTTGTTTTCATTTTTACTTTACTATTTATTGTGAATGGTCCCGATGAATTCAAAACAAAAAGCTTTAATAATCAAAACAGATGTGGACTGAAAAAGCTTTAACAAAATGTGACTCTTTTCAGCAATATTCAAGTTCTGTACTACCAAATGAGTAAAAGAAGTAGTCTGTGTTGCCAAGAATTGCAATTTATAAGATGTATAATGTGTAGTTAAGGATTCAATTTTAATTCTGAATGCCATCCATTTTCAGCTATTGAATATTGCTTTCATTACTCCATTCAGTTCAGCCTTTCGTCCATTGGCAATGAATAAAATAGTTCATTAAAACCTTTGCACATTTTGTGACATTCATACAAAGTTATATGCCTACAATTGAGCACATAATGTCACACATTTTGTTGGCTACTCTCTGCCTTTCAGTCCACATCTTTGCTCTGTTTTGCTTTCCTGTTTTCCACTCTTAGTCCTGTCCAGCCTGAGCTATTCATAAAATTTGGGGTCACCCATGGTATCTGCTCCCCAGCAAGACCTCAGGCTGGAAATGGGTGTAAGACTCTGTCTGTACCATGTGGATTTGTAGATTTAAGGATTTCTGGCTGGTATTAGAAATCATCATTTAGAATACCAGACATATTCAGCAGGCCTGGTAGCATCTGCGATAAGAAAAGCAGAGTTAATGTTTCAGGCACTGCTTTCAGCCCCTGCAACAAGGTCCTTTCCTGGCACACCAACTAACTCCATCTCTCTCCCTGGAAACTGTTAAAGTTGAACCATTCTCTTGACAAGTTTGGTGTCATGTTTGATCTGGAGATAAGCTTCCAATCACATAGCCCCGTCAACACTAAGTCTTCCTGTTTCTACCTCTTTTAAATTGCAAATGTGCCATACCTCAGCTTACTCATTGTTGAAACCATCAGCAAAGCATTATGTTCAACTCTCTTGTTTGAACTCCATTCTTAATCCTCCATAATCGTTCGTTCATCCATCTGTATCTTAACTCAGAAAATTCCATTCACCTATTATTGTTGTTTGCTGATCTAAACTGGCTGCTAGTTAACTGACTACTTAGTTTTAACATTCTCATTCTTGTTGTGGTTCTGTTCGCCGAGCTGGGAATTTGTCTTGCAAACGTTTCGTCCCCTGTCTAGGTGACATCCTCAGTGCTTGGGAGCCTCCTGTGAAGCGCTTCTGTGCTGTTTCCTCTGGCATTTACAGTGGCCTGTCTCTGCCGCTTCCGGTTGTCAGTTCGAGCTGTCCGCTGTAGTGGCCGGTATATTGGGTCCAGGTCGATGTGTTTGTTGATAGAGTCTGTTCTCATTCTTGTTGACAAGTTTCTCCATGACCCAGTCCCTTCCGATCTCTGTAATCCCCTCCAGCATTATAACCATCCAGAATGTCTACCTCCTCTAATTTTGGCCTTTTGTGCATCCTGCTTTAATTGCTACACTTGGAGGCTATGTCTTCAGTTGTGATGACCTTTAGCTCTGGAATTTACACCTTGTAGCCACTGTATTGTCTTTCTTCCTTATGATGTTCCTTAAAACATAACTCTTTATATAGTTCAGTGTCAATTTTGTTTCTCACATGTGTGAAGCACTTTGGACATTTCACTGCATAATAAAGGTGCTATATAAGTACAAGTTACAATTGTTGTGAATTAGTTATAAAATGCTTTGGGAGATGGTGTGAAAAGTGCTACGACCAAAAGAAACGACTGGCACTGTTTTGCATATTAACTGATTGTTGTTTTGGTACTTTTTGGCTATGAATTATATGTAGAGGAAAACCTGATGAAGTAGGCTATTGTTGTGCATTTTTGAAATCTGTTCCAGTATTTAATAATTTAGAAATCTGTGGCTTGGTATTTGCCTTTGATATGTATTGAATAATAATTTGTTTCCTTGCACTTAATAAACTGCTTTTCTTTCAGCTGACTATTTATAGTATCGCATTTGAATTTGCTGAAATAGTGGTATTGGTTTTTACTCAGCTGGTTTAAGAAAGATGGAATAAATACTGCAACATCTGGATAAATAACAATAATTTAGTTTTAATTATAAATGTCATTGACTGAAGAAACATCACTACCAGGGCTTTTTGGTTGAGTGCTTTGCTTAACTACTTTGGTTTAGCTACTTTATATTGGTACTGATGTGTCAGTATGGTATAAGTTGGACTTAAACCTAGTATAGGATGACAACTCCATTACCTTGTAATAATGGAAACATTGTCATTTTATGTTCTGAAAAAATTAATCTTTTAATAGAATGTAATTCCAGTGGTATTAATTTGCATTCCAAAAGCTCACATAAATGATCATTGTTCTTAGTGTTTCTTGACACTGGGTGTAAGCAAGGTATTCAACCTCTGCAGGCATCATAACCAGTGAAAATTAACAGATGCAGGTATTTAACTGCAGCAGGCATCATTACCAGTGAACATTAGCAGGTGTGTTCCTCATAGCAACGCCTGTACCAATCAGAGTCCACTTATCACCAGTCACCACTCTCCTCACAAACAGTATAAATGTTGTTCTCATTTTACTTTGGTGCTTATTGTGAATTGTCCTGATGAATGCAAGACAGACAGCTTTGTCAAAATGTATCTTTTTCAGAAAAAAATTCTTAATTCAGCCAATTATTTATTTGATTGCTGGTGCACTATGACTAATGTTAGTTTTAGTAACAAGTCTAACCGGTGTGGCAAAACTGAAGTTCATTGGCAAGAATGGTGATGCAAGCCAGCTCCTTAAATGGACCGACAGGGGAAATCAAGATTCCATCCAATTTATCCTTACATTACCCAATGAACAGAATTCACAACAATTGTCTTGTACTTCGGCTCAGACAGCTATTTTTTTGATGCACAATTCCTGGGGGAATCTTTTCTCTGTATTCATTTTATTTACATATTTGCCTCAGAAAGGCACTAATATAGGGCAACGTGTGTTTCTGGTTAGCTATTCTACCCCAGAATTTCCTAACACAATTTAAAACTCTCCACCATTTCCTCTTTGAGTTCCTGTGCATCTAATTACCATAGCACGTCAGAGAAGCTGCAAGTTGAATTATTGAATTGGCCACACATTAAACATCACTCCTGAAAGCTAAAACCAGAAGAGTAACCAATTTTTTTTAAGGAAGCAGTTGACAGAGCAACAGATAAAAGGCTGGTTAACATAATTGATACTTATAACATTGGAGAGTTAGTGTCAGCTTGAATTTTAAAAATGGCTTTAGGACTGAAATCAGAAAGTTGTTCCAACTGGTTGTTTTTCAGACTGGAGATGGGGAATAGCATGTTTCCCAAGGGTTAGTGCTTAAATGAATTTGCCTGGAATTCGGAGTAATATTTCATTGATATTTTTCTTTAAATGGTAAACATGGAGGGTGTTACAAATCAACTGCAACAGGACATAGATTGGCTAGCAGAATGGACAAATGCCAAATGGAATTTAATTATGAATAATTTGAAGTGATATATTTTGGCAAAGAAATGGGGAGAGGCGATACTTTGATAATGGCACAGTTCTACTGATTTATCCTTGCACAATGGCCCTAGTAGTTTATGTGCATAGTTCTTTGAAAATGGCAGAAATCATCGAGAGGGTGGTAAGCAAAGCATTTGGGACCTTGGAGTTCAACAACGAAGGTTGTCAGCATCCTTTGATCCAGCGGTGATGACCACACCATTTTAAGTTATCCATATGATGCTTTATTATTAATGCTGAAGAGTCTAATGCTTGAGATGCAAGTTCTGCCAGAAATGCTGCACAAGGAGCTCCTAAGTGTCATTGTTTGCATTGGTATCTGTTGCTAAGCTGATCATAGCAGTGGTGCACACCAATCTATAGAAAGCGTTGCCATTTTCTTCTATCTGTACAAAACTCATAAACTATCAGTTTGGTCCTAAGAATCATCATGAGATCATGTCGTGTGCCAACTGTTCAACTTCCTTGGATGAATTTTACAGCCAAGTGGGTGATGCTTTTTGAATATTCCAATTACTAAGGAGCTTCTGAGGTAGTTTCCAAAGCAGTGACTTTTCAGCTGGTTTAAGTCATCCTTAGCAAAAGACATCATCATAGTAAAGTTGAAGTATGTGTAGGAAGTTTGTTAATGCTCTGAATAACAGCTAAATTACCCATGAAAACTTATTAAAGAAGTCATATTGCACTTTGGTTTCTGACACGTCAATTAACAACCTCTCTTAATAGCAAGTGCCTGAACAGGAAGCAAGTCACTGCCGAGAGCTAGTTAAAGTTATTCAACGACTGCTGGAAATACTGAGCAGGTCTGTATTGATATTCTACTCCATAGTTCCAACATTTTCTGTTTTTCTTTTAGATCATAGTATGATAACATTCTTGTCTTATCTAAGTAACACAAATGAAGAATGTGGATTCTGTAAATCTGAGGTTCTCTGGTGGACTTATTTATAGTTAAACTAAGTTAGTACAGCGGCACGGTGGCACAGTGGTTAGCACTGCTGCCTCACAGCGCCAGAGACCCGGGTTCAATTCCCGACTCAGGCAACTGACTGTGTGGAGTTTGCACATTCTCCCAGTGTCTGCGTGGGTTTCCTCTGGGTGCTCCGGTTTCCTCCCACAGTCCAAAGATGTGCAGGTTAGGTGAGTTGGTCATGCTAAATTGCCCATAGTGTTAGGTAAAGGGGAAAATGTTGGGGAATGGGTGGGTTGCGGGTCGGTGTGGACTTGTTGGGCCACTGTAAGTAATCTAATCTAATCATGATCTCCAGACATAGCATGTTCCTTGAGCATTGTAGAGCAGAGAGCCTGTGGTCATCTCACAACTTTCAGGTACTTGGCTTATTTATATGCCGGTCTCTTAAAGGGACATCACTCCAAAGATGATTACACAACATTTCACCTTTTTTCCAAAGATAGCTGTCTCATGATGCAGATAAAACCATGTAAAGATTGTGGAATGGCAAAATAAGTTATAGACACAGGGATTGTAAAATGTACAACTACAGAATCCATATATCATTTTGGAGGATTAACAATTGTCCAGATCTTGTTATAGCTTTCTGGTTGATTTTGTCCTTGGATTTTCTTGGTCTGTAGATGTGTTTATTGTTGTGTTAGTGTTCCAGCACACCATTGTTAGCTCCATGTGCATATTTGATATATTATATACTTGCCTTG
The DNA here is from genome assembly GCF_047496795.1 of Chiloscyllium punctatum. Taxonomy (NCBI): domain Eukaryota; kingdom Metazoa; phylum Chordata; class Chondrichthyes; order Orectolobiformes; family Hemiscylliidae; genus Chiloscyllium; species Chiloscyllium punctatum. Next base: position 45,067,876 of record NC_092742.1, on the reverse strand, counting down.
TCTATCTTTTGGCTCCTCTTCAGCATTATTCCATGAGATACCATGGCTTCATAAGACCCGGATTGCTGTGCACTCTGAGTTGTCTGCAGAGGTTCTTATTGTGGAGTATGTGTGACTCTGTCCTACTCTTGATGTTAAGGTAGTTCCACATCCACATGTTGGTCAGTCACAAGTTTAATTCTCCTTTGTGTGTCAAGAACTGCCATCCTGCCTTTTGGAGAATTTGCATAGGTAGTGGCTTGGTAAGATTGATCTCACTTGCTGACGATGGTAACCCTTAGCCCAGAGTATAGCTCTGAGATGTAACATGGCTAAGTGAAAATCTTGATTCGTTGTCCCACACTTCTGAATGAATGATTTGATAGTGTGAACCATTTCCTGAGCAAGACTATTTGAGTTAGGGTAACATAGTGAGGGATCACATAGTTCATGCCCCATTTGGCACACCTGCCTAAAAGCTTTGCCCATATACTTCAGCCCATTGACAGTAATGACCTCTGCAGATGCACCAAACAAACTGAATATTGCACTCAATGTGTCCGCCATGGCTATGCTTAAAGTTCATCTTTACCTTTCTGATAAGTAGAAATTTGGAGAGACAATTAGTGACTTCGATGAAGTTATTTCCATTCATGGCAAGAGACCAAAAGCTATGTTTGTATTTTGTGTTTTCAATTGATATTTTACTTTCTGCATTCTTTATATATTTTCTGCACTGAACTTAGTGTTCCTTTCTATATTTTTGGCTTGAAACTTGTTTCAGGACTACTTCTGTTGGCTCTGCACTGTTTTTGACTGCAGCCTGACTTTTCTTTTGGGTAATTTGAATTACTTCAGCTCCGAGCTGACTCGAATAGTCATTCAAATTTAAAATAGCTTTTCGATCGATCAGCTTGAATTAGCTGGCTGCCTACACAAACCTAGCCAACAAACTGGTACTCCCAGTTTCTGAACAAAAACCTTACTTCCTTCTGTTTTCTACACTGTGAGAGCTTTTGTTTGCAGCTGCCCCCTTGGTCTTCAAGCTTGTCGGGCTGGTTTGTTCTTTGTTCTTTTTTTAAAAGCGCGAAGAAATCCCAACTGCAAACCATGCAATAATATTCTTGTGTTATGTAAATGTAGCACAAATGAGGTACATGGATTCTGTTTATTCGAAGATCTCTAGTGGGTTTATTTACATCTGAACTAATATATACAGCATAGAATAATTCTGAGATACAGCCTGTGCTTCAGTATTGCTGTGCACAGAGAATGTGGCCTGTGCCCATGTGGTCATGCAAGAATCTTGAAACTGACTGCTCAATTGCTAATGTCAGTGTTACCAGTGCCATCCAATTACAGCTGCAACTTCATCCGATTTGTTCTTAATAAAACAATTCAGACTGGTCTGTATTTTATCTTTTTGAATACCTCTCCTTTTTCTACAATTGATATGTGTACTTTCATGTTTAGCAAATTATAAATTCACTTTTTTTTGTTAAGTCAGGGAAAGCTGTTTACATTCTTACATTTTATAAAGAGCTTAAGTTCATGTGGGTCTAGGAGAAAGGTAACCACAAAGGGAGGGACCCTTTTCAAATTAACCTTATTGTGACCAATTGGGAAGGAGTGAGAAGAATCTTTTTCACACAAGCAGTAGTTAGGGTATGGAATGCACTGCCTCTGAATACAGTGGAGACAGTTTAGTTGAGGCATTCAAGAGGGCATTGAAATGGTTATTTGGATAGAAATGGTGTGCAGGCATATGGGTAAAAGGCAGGAAATTGGCACTAGATAATAGAATAGGTGCAGGTGTGATGGGCTGAATGGCCTCCTTCTGCACCATGACATTCCTGTGATTCTGTGAGTAATAACCAAGGGAAGCCACTTCATCTCTCCTAACCTGGGAGCTTCATGATTTGGAGTATCCCATCAGAAACCCTAATAAATTGGGGAATCTTGCCTGGGGCCTGGTCATAACAGCATACAGACCATTACTATGATACAAACCTTTTTTCTAAAAGTAAAAATTGCAAACGGCTTTCTTGGGCTTGCACTGCTACAGTAAAGGGATGTCTGCATTTGATGCCAGCACATTCCTAACAAAACTAGAGAAAGTTGCATTTGGGGTTTTTAAAAGTTCTGTCCCTCAAATTGTTTAGACAAAGTACTTGGGATTAGAATTCTGTCTGAAAGCCAGGAAACCCAAAATTTTACAAGAGGTGGCCAATGGATTACAGGTACAAATTGAACTAGGTAAGAAGAGCTGCAGAGACACCTGGATCTCTGCTCCGCCCTCTGCAACTGGATCCTCAGCTTTATGACAAACAGACCACAGTCAGCAAAGATAGACAACTGCACCTGCTCTACGGTAAACCTCAACACTGAAGCTCTCCCAAGGATGTGTTCTCAGCCCCCTACAATACACCCTGTACACCCACGACCATGTTGCCAAATTCTGAACGAATGCCATCTACAAGTCTGTTGGCAACATCACCATGATATGACAGATATCTAACAATCTAACAACATTCCTGATGAAGGGCGTTTGCCTGAAATGTCGATTTTCCTGTTCTTCAGATGCTGCCTGACCTGCTGTGCTTTTCCAGCACCACTCTGATCTAAACTCGGACATCTAACAATGATGAGTCAGAATACAGAAAGGAGATAGAGGGCTTGATGTCATGGTGCAATGAGAATAAACTCTCTCTCAACGTCGGCAAAACTAAAGAATTGATCATTGGCTTCAGAAAGAAAGGAGAACACAGCCCCATCTACATCAACGGAGCTGAGGTTGAGAGGGTGGAGAGCAACAAGTTCCTAGGAGTGACGATAACAGACAACTTGTCCTGCACTTCCCATTTAGATGCAACAGTAAGAAGGCACAACAACCTCTTCTTCCTCAGGTGGCTCAGAAAATTGGTCATGTTCATAAGGACCCTCATCAACTTTTACTGATGTATCACAGAAAGCATGCTGTCTGGCTGCATAATGGGCGAGTAAAACAACTGGGTGAAAGTGAGGACTGCAGATGCTAGAGATTACAGTCAAGAATGTGGTGCTAGAAAAGCAGGTTAGGAAGCATCTGAGAAGCAGGAGAATCAATGTTTCAGGCACAAACCCTTCATCAGGAATGAGACTGTGAGCCAAGGGGCTGGAGAGATAAATGAAGAGGGGTAAGGCTTGGGGGGGAAAGGTAGCTGAGAGTACAATAGGTAGATGGAGGGGGGTGTCCAATGGTGATAGGCCGAAGCGGATGGGGGGAAGGAAGATGGACAGGTGGGACAGGTCATGAGTGTGGTGCCGAGTTGGAAGGTTGAAACTGGGAAGGTGGGGGCAGGGGAAATGAGGAAACTCGTGAAATCCACGTTGATGCTGTGTGGTTGGAGAGCCCCACCTTCCTCCCATTTATGTCTCCACCCCCGAGGCTCCCAGCTTCATTCCTGATGAAGGGCAATTCTCCTGCTCCTCGGATGCTGCCTGGCCTGCTGTGCTTTACCAGCACCACATTCGTGACTCTAGTACAGCAACTGCTCTACCCAGGACAGTAAGAAACTACAGTGCACAGCCCAGACCATTATGGAAGCCAACTTCCCTTCCGTGGATTACGTTTACATGGCTCACTGCCGCAAAAAGGCTGCCAACATCATCAAAGACCCTTCCCACCCCAGTAATGATCTCCTACAATCTCTTCCATCAGGCAGAAGATACAGAAGGTTCAGGGACAGCTTCTTCTCGGCTGCTATTAGACTGTTGAAAGGACTCTAACTTCAAACAATGCTGATCTTGCTAACGTTGATCTAGCGCAAACCCTCTGCCCACCCTGTGCTATGTAACCTCTAAGTTCTTTATTTTCACCCTATGATCTGTATGTGCTTGCTTACTTTGATCTGCCTGTACCACTTACTGAGGTACATTTGATAATATATAAATCAAATCAAATCCGAGAGAGAGAATGGTGAATATCCAAGGGGATCCAACTCATCCCTCCTCACCAGGGGCTTAAAACATTGGGGTAACCTGTCTTGAATAGTAATAAATTGAGGACCCTTGCTGGGGTTTGATTGTAACACAAGCAATTGTTAATGGACAAAGTTTATTTAAAAGACTCTTGAGATTAATTAAATAGTGCAAGTTCTGTAACTTACTAAATGTAAAGTCAGAGCACCAGGAAAATAATAGCCCAGCTCCATAAACTGTCCATAGTTATTGAAATAAGATTCATGGGAACCAAGGTCCTTTGGAATTGGAATTTCAAGAGACTAACTGTATTTTAAATTGTAGGTTTCTCTGCAAGAATGAAAATCAATTTGCAATATAGAATATGTGAATAATTTGTTTGCAGCTTAGTAGCAAAGGCCCCAAAATACAAATATATAAAATGACCTCAAAGGCCAGGTGATATTATAGATACGGTCAATGACAAATTATGGATGATTGCGAAAGGAATGAGCAGCAAGATCAGCTTTTTCTTTTTCTTTCAACTAGAACTAAAATTCCAGAAAGATTCAAAGAAAATCTTCACAGCCGACATGCTATGAACGATAACATGTTGCCATAGCAACAGTAAAAATACCAAAAATAAGACGCAGTTTGAGTTCAGTTAAAAAAGCTAATTGTGCCACTTTAATTGTACCTGAGATTCAACTGCTACTGTCTGTTATTTTGTGCCTCTTTCTCCCTGTTAAACTTCCTCTAGTTGACATGTGGAAACAAGTCAGTGTAGAATGTCTACTAAAACATAACAGCTTGCAACTCCTCTCAGATTGCAAGACCTGCCAGCTATTTTGTTTGTTAGGAACTTTTGCTTCACTTTTACCAATTTGTCCCTACTGGTGCTGAACTAACAACAAGAATTTATACAGTACCTTGTACCTTTAATAAGCATCCCAGAGTACAGCATACACTTCACAAAACAAAGTATGACACTGAATCAGAAAAGGGCATATTAGATCAAATGGCCAAAAGCATTGCCAGACTGGTACATTTTAAGGAGCACCTTAGACAGTAAGAAGCAGCGAGGTTTATGCATTATCAAGTTTAGACTAAGAAATTACAGACGGAACAACAACTAATGCTAAGGCATGTTCTCCAGCTGTCCTCTAGTAACTTGTTCAAGTACATCCCTTCAATCATTAGTGTAAAAAGTGATTCCAGACCCATGCAATTCAATTGACTCAGTGCCTAAAGGATGTGCAATGATTTAATTGATTTCTGCTTCCAGTCATTGCTAACTACATTGTCGATTTGCTGAACATCTGAGCAAGGCAACAATATTGTGAGTGGCTAGCAGCAGTTAAAGCTAACCAAAGCTGTTAAAAGCTAGCATTGCAGCAAGTAGAAGTCCTGGAAGTCTTGTGCTAGCATAATTTAATATAGAAAAGACTGAAGAATAATGCAACGTGACAGTCAGTGGGCTTCGATGTTTTCAGACGTTGCATCAGTGGAGGAGGTGGAACAATGGAAAGCTAACCCTCCAGATGTACCCAAAAGGTACTGGGATCATATACTCATAGCTATCAAAGTCAGAGCCTGGCCCCAAGGATTAAGATACAAAGCTACGAGTGAATCAATTAAATCAGACAAGTGGTAAGGGTTAGTGAATGCTTCTTCCAATATCATATGCTACAGATGCTAATATTGTGGGTTTAATTCCCAGACCAGCTGATGTTACTGTGAAGATCCAGCCTTCTCAACCTAACCCCTCGCCTGAGGCATAGTGACCCTCCAGTTAAACCATTTACCAGTTGTCTCTCTCTCTCTCTCTCTCTCTCTCTCTCTCTCGCTCTCTCTCTAATGAGTGAGCAGCCTACAGTCCCCTGGGACTATGGCGACTACTTTCACAACATTACACCACTAGCCCACTATTGAAATCATCACAGGCCATCATTCACATACCAAATGTTCACATGCTTTGCATCACCCTCATACACTTTGCGTTAATGCAAGCCTCAGACTCACATTTCACAGTTTGCAAACGTTGCCAGCTATTCCACCATAGGCAAACAGGAGGTTGGAAGAGCACAGCAAGCATCAGGAGGTGGAGAAGTTGACATTTCAGGTGGAACCCTTCTTCAGGGTTGCTGTGTTATTCCAGCCTCCTGCTTATCCAGCATCTGCAGTTTGTTTGTTTCTAAGCAAGCTATTCTACCGTGACAATAGGCCAACCAGATTGCACAACACTGATTGACACACTTCCCTCTCTGCTGAAGGACAAGGTGATCAGCAGCGAGAAGCAACATAGAGTCAAAGTCAAAAGATGTACAGCACGAAAACAGACCATTCAGTCCAACCCGTCCATGCTGACTGGATATCCCAACCAAACCTAGTCCCACCTGCCAGCACCTGGCCCATATCCCTCCAAACCATTCCTATTCATATACCCATCCAGATGCCTTTTAAATGTTGCAATTGTACTAGCCTCCACCACTTCCTCTGGCAGCTCATTCCATACACGTACCTTGGTCTGCATGAAAAGGATGACCCTTCGGTCTCTTTTATATCTTTCCCCTATCACCCTAAACCTATGCCCTCTAGTTCTGGACTCTCCCAACCCAGGGAAAAGACTTTGTCTATTTATCTTATCCATGCCCCTCATGATTTTGTAAATCTCTACAAGGTCACCCCTTGGCCTCCGACGCTCCAGGGAAAACAGTCCTAGCCTGTTCAGCCTCTCCCTATAGTTCAAATCCTCCAACCCTGGCAACATCCTTGGAAATCTTTTCTGAATCCTTTTGAGTTTCACAATATCTTTCCGATAGGAAGGAGACCAGAACTGCACACAATATTCCAACAGTGACCTAACCAATGTCCTGTACAGCCGCAACATGACCTCCCAACTCTTGTACTCAATACTCTGACCAATAAAAGAATGCATACCAAATGCCTTCTTCACTATCCTATCTACCTGCAACTCCACTTTCAAGGAGCTATGAACTTGCATTGCAAGGTCTCTTTGTTCAGCAACACTCCCTAGGACCTTACCATTAAGTGTATATATCCTGCTAAGATTTGCTTTTCCAAAATGTAGCACCTCACATTTATTTAAATTAAACTCCATCTGCCACCTCTTAGCCTATTGGCCCATCTGATCAAGATACTGTTGTAATCTGAGGTAACCTTTTTCACTGTCCACTACACCTTCAATTTTTGGTGTCATCTGCAAAACTTACTAACTAAACCTCTTATGCTCACATCCAAATCATTTATATAAATGACAAAAAGTAGTGGACCCAGCACAGATCCTTGTGGCATCCACTGGTCACAGGCCTCCAGTCTGAAAAACAACCCTCCACCACCACCCTCTGCCTTCTACCTTTGAGCCAGTTCTGTATCCAAATGGCTAGTTCTCCCTGTATTCCATGAGATCTAACTTTGCTAATCAGTCTCCCATGGGGAACCTAGTCGAACGCTTTACTGAAGTCCACGTGGATCACATCTACCTCTCTGCCCTCCTCAATCCTCTTTGTCACTTCTTCAAAAAACTCAATTAAGTTTGTGAGACATGATTTCCCATGCACAAAGCCATGTTGACTATCCCAAATCAGTCGTTGCCTTCCCAAATACATGTACATCCTGTCCCTCAGGATTCTCTCCAACAACTTGCCCACCACTGACACAAGGCTCATTGGTCTATAGTTCCCCTGGTTTGTCCTTACCACCCTTCTTAAACAATGGCACCATGTTAGCCTACCTCCAGTCTTCTGACACCTCACTTGTGACTATCTATGATACAATTATCTCAGTAAGAGGCACAGCAATCACTACCCTAGCTTCCCATACAGTTCTAAGGTACACCTGATCAGGTCATGTGAATTTATCTATTTTCATGACATCCAGCACTTCCTCCTCTATAATATGGACATTTTTTCAAGATGTCACCATCTATTTCCCTACAGTCAATGTCTTCCATGTGCTTTCCCACAGTAAATACTGATGCAAAATACTCGTTTAGTATCTTCCCCATCTCCTGGGGCTCCACACAAAGGCTGCCTTGCTGATATTTGAGGGCCCTATTCTCTCCCTAGTTACCGTTTTGTCCTTAATTTATTTGTAAAAACCCTTTGGATTCTCCTTAACTATATTTGCCAAAGCTATCTCATGTCCCCTTTTTGCCCTCCTGATTTCCCTCTTAAGTATACTCCTACTGCCTTTATACTCTTCTAAGGATTCACTCGATCTATCCTGTCTATACCTGACATATGCTTCCTTCTTTTTCTTAACCAAACCGTCAATTTCTTCTTCCTGAAGAAGGGCTGATGCCCGAAACGTCGATTCTCCTGTTCCTTGGATGCTGCCTGACCTGCTGCGCTTTTCCAGCAACACATTTTCACCTCAATTTCTTTAGTCATCCAGCATTCCCTATACCTACCAGCCTTTCCTTTCACCTTGACAGGAATATACTTTCTCTGGGCTCTCATTATCTCATTTCTGAAGGCTTCCCATTTTCCAGCCGTCCCTTTACCTGTGAACATCTGCGCCCAATTGGCTCTTGAAAATTCTTGCCTAATATCATCAAAATTTACTTTTCTCCAAGTTAGAACTTCAACTTTTAGATCTGGTCTATCCTTTTCCATCACTATTTTAAGTCTAATAGCATTATGGTCGCTGGCCCCAAAGTGCTCCCCCACTAATACCTCAGTCACCTGCCCTGCCTTATTTCCCAAGAGTAGGTCAAGTTTTGCACCTTCTCTAGTAGGTACATCCATATACTGAATCAGAAAATTTTCTTGTACACACTTAACAAATTCCGCTCCATTTAATCCCTTAACACTATGACAGTACTAGTCTACGTTTGGAAAGTTAAAATCCCCCTACACAACCACCATATTATTCTTACAGATAGCTGAGATCTCCTTACAAATTTGTTTCTCAATTTCCCTCTGACTATTAGGGGGTCTACAATACAATCCCAATAAGGTGATCATCCCTTTCTTATTTCTCAGTTTCATCCAAATAACATCCTGGTTGTATTTCAGGGAGTATCTTCCCTCAGTACGGCTGTAATGCTATCCCTTATCAAAAACACCACTCTTCCTCCTCTCTTGCCTCCCTCTTTCTGTCCTTCCTGTAGCATTTGTATCCTGGAACATTAAGCTCCAAGTCCTGTCCATCCTGAGCCATGTTTCTGTAATTGCTATGATATTCCAGTCCCGTGTTCCTAACCATGACCTGAGTTCACCTACCTTCCCTATTAAGCCTCTTGCATTGAAATAAATGCAGTTTAATTTATCCGTTCTTGTTCACTGCTTTGTCCCTGCCTGCCCTGACTGTTTGACTCGCCTTTGTTCTCAACTGTACCAGTCTCAGATTGATCTCTTTCCTCACTATCTCCCTGGGTCCCATCCCCCAACTTACTAGTTTAAATCCTCCCAAGCAGCTCTAGCCAATCTCCCTGCCAGTATATTAGTCCCCTTACAATTTGGGTGCAATTCGTCCTTCTTGTACAGGTCACTTTTACCCGAAAATAGATTACAGTGATCCAAAAATGTGAATCCTTCTCCCATACACCAGCTTCTCAGCCATGCATTCATCTGCTCTATCCTTCTATTCCTGCCCTCACTATCTCATAGCTCTGGGAGTAATCCAGATATTACTACTCTCGAGGACCTCCTTTTTTAAATTCCTGCCTAACTCTCTGTAATCTCCCTTCAGAATCTCAACCTTTTCCCTTCCTATGTTGTTGGTTCCAATGTGTACAATGACCTGCTGCTGGGCCCTCTCCCCCTTGAGAACACTCTGCACCCTCTCTGAGACATCCTTGATCCTGGCACCAAGAAGGCAACACACCATTGTGATTTTTCGCTGCTGGCGACAGAAACGTCTGTCTGTACCTCGGACTACAGAATCCCCGAACACAATTGATCTCTTGGAACCTGATGTACCCCTCATTGCATTAGAGCCAGTCTCAGTACCAGAAACTTGGCTGTTCATGTTACGTTCGCCTGAGAATCCATCACCCCCTACATTTTCCAAAACAGCATAATTGGTTGAAATGGGGATAGCCACAGAAGACTCCTACACTACCTGCCTACCTCTCTTACCTTTCCTGGAGTTAACCCATCTATGTGACTGTATCTGAGACTTTTCCCCTTCTTGTATCCATCACATCACCTTGCTCTTATAAATTCCTCATTGTCTCTAACTTTCTCTCCAACCGATCCATTCGATATGATAGGATTCGCAAACAATGGCATTTATCACAGATGTAATCCTCAGTAACCCATAAACTCTCCCTAAACTCCCACATCCAACAAAAAGAGCATATCACTCTACTAAGGGCCATTTTTGCTTCTTTCAATCTCCAGACCCAGAAAATAGCACTGTCTTATTCTTCTACAAAACATTGCTCCAGGTTAAATTAATACTTATGACTTATATTTTAAGTATAATCAAGAGACATATCTCAATAAAACATATAATCAAGAAAGAACCCACTCTACTCACTACTGCAGACTTACTGTAAGGCCATGCTTAAAATATTCACTTTTCTGTTTCTGTGTTGTGACCTCTCCCAAACATGTTTATCCAAGATTAGTTGTGAATTTCACTATTTGTTAATTTTCCCAGATGCACTCCAATGTCCAGTGATACATGAATTCAAAGGTTAATCCTCCTCACACCAAGTATGAAAGCAAAATACTGCTGGAAATCTGAAAAGAAAGTCTGGAAGTGCTGGAAAGAAAAAGGTCTGAAAGCATCTGAGAGAGTAACATCGAGTTAACATTTCAGCTTCAATATGAATTTTCTTCAGAGATGAAGAGAGGTGTCAATGCTGTGAGAGGTGACTTTTACACTGTTGAAAAAGATGGGTAGAAGCAAGTGGAACTGAAGGGAATGTCAGGAAAATGTTAGGGGATGAGGTGTCGCAGACAAAAGACGTTGGAATTGGAAATGGTTGTGGAGAAGTGACAAAGCACAGATCCAGCTGTGATATGTGTTGATAGCAGAATATAAATGAGCTCTGCTGAAAGCAAAACCATGAAGGCATTGGAGCATAAGGGGTCTCTGTCGTAAATATCAAAATCGATGAACGAGTTTGAAGTTCTGGACATCTGGAAGGAATATTGGGGGACTTGGACATTGAGCAGGGAGGAGCTAAAATGGCAGATGTTAAACCTCCTGCTGTGTATAGAAGAAGATGATGGGTTTACACAATAAATTGCCTAGTGCATTGGGAAGCCTGATAGAGAACTTGCACTCAATGTGAAGGAGTGAAGGGCTCAAAGCAACAGTGTGACACAAAGATTGCATGGAACTCATAGTCCATCGTTTCCAGTATGTAAGTGATAGCCAACTCCATCTTGTTCAATTGGACCAACCATGATAGAATACATAATCATAGCATTAACCTCCATTTCAGCACAAACAACTTGTATCAGAAATCTGAGTGATGGAATGGAAGCTCAGACTGAAGTCAGCTTTGATCGGCCAGCAGCCTTGACTTATTGTGTACTAAAATACTTGTTAGATTTGATGAGGTTCTGCCTCAGGGGAATGACGGTGGCTGCATGGAACACCAAGCCACTGCTTTCCTTCAAGAAAGCAACATTAACATCCAACACTTGGAATTCCACCTGTATCTTTACTGTTGCTCTCAGCCAGATAGTCCTGCCCAACCATAAAGGACAGTGCAAGTCACATCCTCTCCTGCCTCGTCCGGGTTGCTTGATGAAAAGTTGGTGAAAGGGCTGTCCCGTCATCATGGTGATATTGAGTAGCATACAGATTGCCACCACAAATCTTGATACTCATTTGACTGCTGCAGTGCTTCTCCAAAGCAGACCAAATAGTGGAAACATTGGATCAGCACGTCAATGGTCTGTTCTATCATATTTCCTTGGCAGCATAGCTCTCAATGAATAAATAATGTCCATGTGTACGTGAGAGGTGTACACCAAAGTTATCAGTCATGTTAACACTGGGTAGAGACATGATTAGAGTTGTGCTGGAAAAGCACAGCAGGTCAGGCAGCATCCGATGAGCAGGAAAATCGACATTTCAGGCAAAAGCCCTTCATCAGGAATGAGGCAGGGAGCATCCAGGGTGGAGAGATAAATGGGAGGGGGTGGGGGTGGGGGTAGGGGTGGGGCTGGGTAGATGTTCCTTAAAAATGCAATAGGTAGATGGAGGTGGGGATGAAGGTGATAGGTTGGAGAGGAGGGTGGAGTGGATAGGTGGAAAGGAAGATAGGCAGGTAGGACAGGTCATGAGGACAGTGCTGAGCTGGCGGGTTGGAACTGGGATAAGGTGGGGGAGGGGGAATGAGGAAACTGGTGAAGTCCACATTGATGCCCTGGGGTTGAAGTGTTCCGAGGTGGAAGATGAAGCGTTCTTCCTCCAGGCATCAGGTGGTGAGGGAGTGGCAATGGAGGAGTCCCAGGACCTGCATCTCCTTGGCAGAGTAGGAGGGGGAGTTGAAATGTTCAGCCACGAGGCAGTGGGGTTGATAGATATGGGTGTCCCGGAGATGTTCGCTAAAGCGCTCTGCGAGAAGGCGACCAGTCTCCCCAATGTAAAGGAGACCACATCGGAAGCAACGGATACAATAAATGATATTAGTGAAACGTGCAGGCTTCTTTGGGGCCTTGGATGGAGGTGAGGGGGAAGGTGTGGGTGCAGGTTTTGCAAATCCTGCGGTGGCAGGGGAAGGTACCAGGACGGGAGGGTGGGTTGGTGGGGGGTGGGGGTGTGGACCTGACCAGGTAGTCATGGAGAGAACGGACTTTGTGGAAAGCAGGTAGGGGTGAGGAGAGAAATATATCCCTGGTGGTGGAGTCCGTTTGTACGTGCTGGAAATGTCAGTGGATGATGCAGCTTATGCGGAAGTTGGTGGGGTGGAAGGTGAGGACCAGGGTGTTCTGTCCTTGTTGCGGTTGGAGGGGTAGGGTTTGAGGGCAGAGGTGTGGGATGTGGATGAGATGCGTTGGAGGGCATCTTCAACCACATGGGAGGGGAAATTATGGTCTTTAAAGAAGGAGGCCATCTGCTGTGTTCTGTGGTGGAACTGGTCCTCCTGGGAGTAGATATGGCAGAGGCGCAGGAATTGGGAATACGGGATGGCATTTTTGCAGGAGGTAGGGTGGGATGAAGTGTAATCCAGATAGCTGTGAGAGTCGGTGGGTTTGTAAAACATGTCAGTGTTAAGTCAGTCATCATTGATGGAGATGGAGAGGTCCAGGAAGGGGAGAGAGGTCCAGGTGAATTTAAGGTCGGGGTGGAACGTGTTGGTGAAGTTGATGAATTGCTCAACCTCCTTGCGGGAGCACAAGGTGGCGCCGATGCAGTCATCAATGTAGCGGAGGAAGAGGTAGGGAGTGGTGCTGGTGTAACTACAGAAGATGGACTGTTCTACGTAGCCAACAAAGAGACAGGCATAGCTGGGGCCCATGTGGGTGCCCATGGCTACACCTGGTAGACTTCATTGCCCAGTACCTACTCTGATGGTTCATATGCTGCTGATGCAGTGAACACACAAAGAAAGCACTAAGTGTGCTTCCCAGCTTTTAGCATTACCTCCATGATTCTCTTTATATGGTTGCATATCAGCTGGATATTAAAGATAGTGAGTCTCCTTGTTTTCAGCATAGAGCAGAATTAGCATGTGGCACCCGCCCAATAGGGAAGACTACCTTCCCAACAAAACTGTGTCTACTTAATTCTGACGAGAGAAAGAAATGTAATTAGCTCTGTAAGAATAGAGAGAGCATAGACTTAGAGTGACCTTCCTTAATCAACAATCTATGGAAAACTGCAAAAATATCTCCAGCTCCAGCTCCAGCTCCAGCAGACAGATGAAAGAATCATCACCACAATCAGCCTCAGTCACTTCCAATATATCCCTGCCATTCACTAAAGTTACAGGGGACTGCAGCAGGTTGCAGACTTGAGTGCGATCATCTTATATAAACGCGCATACATCATACATTGTTCATTGTTAAGCTGCAGGACAATTGCTTTTTGAATTCCCTGATGGAGACGACCTCTAATTGAAAGCTGTTCTACCTATCCTTTTCATCGTTCCTTCTTTCAGCACTCCTGGTTATTTTCTAAGTCTTGCTGTTTTCTAAGGGAAAGGCTACCAACAGACTTGTGTCAAGGTTTTGAAAGAATCCTTGAAGTCAGCAAAAACATCTTAAGCACCACTTATTGCAGGCTTTTTGCAAATTTACACAACAATAGAAAGAACCAGATACATGTAGATTTCAAGGTTTCAATTAGAAGCTAGGTTTAACAATCGATGTGCAGGGGATGATTAAAAAGTTTGCAGATTACATGAAACTTGGAAGAATTGTAAACTGTGGGGAAGACAGTGTATAACTCCAAATGAATATAGGCACAGTGAATACATGGGTAGATACATGGCAAATGTAGTTCAATACAGTGATGATGGTGCATTTTGATAGGAACAACATCGTCAGACAATATAAAATAGGAGATCTGACAGTTCAGAGGGGCACAGGAGCAGAGGGACCTGGGTGTATGTGTACACAGATTACTGAAGATGGGAGAACAGGTGGAGAGATCAATTTAAAAAAAAATCATTCAGTAACCTGGGCTTTATTAGTAGGGTCATAGAATACAAGAGCAAGGAGGTGATGGTGATCTTGTATAAGACCTTGTTGGGTGTCACCAACGGGGTAACGAACCGGGACAAGTGGTGGGCTTGTTAGTGGGTGAACATTTTGGTGATGGCGACCACAATTCTGTGACTTTCACCTTGGTTATGGAGAGAGATAGGTGCGCACAACAAGGAAGTTTCTACAATTGGGGGAAGGGAAATTACGATGCTGTAAGACAGGATTTGAGGAGCATACGTTGGGAGCATAGGCTGTCAGGGAAGGATGTGGTGGAAATGTGGGACTTTTTCAAGGAGCAGATACGACGTGTCCTTGATATGTATGTACCGATCAGGCAGGAAAGAAATGGTCGTGTGAGGGAGCCTTGGTTGACGAGGGAGGTTGAATGTCTAGTAAAGAGGAAGAAGGAGGCTTACATAAGGTTGAGGAAACAAGGTTCAGACAGAGCAGTGGAGGGATACAGGATAGCCAGAAGGGACCTGAAGAAAGGGATTAGGAGAGCTAAGAGAGGGCATGAAAAATCCCTGGCGGATAGGATCAAGGATAACCCCAAGGCATTCTATGCGTATGTGAGAAACCTGAGAATGACGAGAACGAGGGTAGGTCCGATCAAGGACAGTGGTGGGAGACTGTGTATTGAGTCGGAAGAGATAGGAGAGGTCTTGAACAAGTACTTCTCTTCAGTATTTACGAACGAGAGGGACTGTATTGTTGAAGAGGAGAGTGTGAAACGGACTGATAAGCTAGAAGAGATATCTGTTAGGAAGGAAGATGTGTTGGACATTTTGAACAACTTGAGGATAGACAAGTCCCCCGGGCCTGACGGGATATATCCTAGGATTATGTGGGAAGCAAGAGAGGAAATTGCAGTACCGTTGGCAATGATCTTCTCGTCTTCACTGGCAACGGGGGTGGTACCAGGGGACTGGAGAGCAGCGAATGTTGTGCCCCTGTTCAAAAAAGGGAATAGGGATAACCCCGGGAATTACAGGCCAGTTAGTCTTACTTCTGTGGTAGGCAAAGTAATGGAAAGGGTACTGAGGGATAGGATTTACGAGTATCTGGAACGGCACTGCTTGATTAGGGACAGCCAGCATGGATTTGTGAAGGGTAGGTCTTGCCTTACAAGTCTTATTGAATTCTTCGAGGAGGTGACCAAGCATGTGGATGAGGGTAGAGCAGTGGATGTAGTGTACATGGATTTTAGTAAGGCATTTGATAAGGTTCCCCATGGTAGGCTTATGCGGAAAGTCAGGAGGCATGGGATAGAGGGAAATTTGGCCAATTGGATAGAAAACTGGCTAACCGGTCGAAGTCAGAGAGTGGTGGTAGATGGTAAATATTCAGCATGGAGTCCAGTTACAAGTGGAGTTCCGCAGGGATCAGTTCTGGGTCCTCTGCTGTTTGTAATTTTTATTAATGACTTAGATGAGGGAGTCGAAGGATGGGTCAGTAAATTTGCAGATGATACAAAGATAGGTGGAGTTGTGGACAGTGAGGAGGGCTGTTGTCGGCTGCAGAGGGACTTAGATATGATGCAGAGCTGGGCTGAGGAGTGGCAGATGGAGTTCAACCCTGCCAAGTGTGAAGTTGTCCATTTTGGAAGAACAAATAAGAATGCGGAATACAGGGTTAATGGTAGGGTTCTTGGTCAGGTGGAGGAACAGAGGGATCTTGGGGTCTATGTACATAGATCTTTGAAGGTTGCCACTCAGGTGGATAGAGTTTGTAAGAAGGCCTATGGAGTATTATCGTTCATTAGCAGAGGGATTGAATTCAAGAGTCGTGAGGTGATGTTGCAGCTGTACAGGACTTTGGTTAGGCCACATTTGGAGTACTGTGTGCAGTTCTGGTCGCCTCACTTTAGGAAAGATGTGGAAGCTTTGGAGAGGGTGCAGAGAAGATTTACCAGGATGTTGCCTGGAATGGAGAGTAGGTCGTACGAGGATAGGTTGAGAGTTCTCGGCCTTTTCTTGTTGGAACGGCGAAGGATGAGGGGTGACTTGATAGAGGTTTATAAGATGATCAGAGGAATAGATAGAGTAGACAGTCAGAAACTTTTTCCCCGGGTACAACAGAGTGTTACAAGGGGACATAAATTTAAGGTGAACGGTGGAAGGTATAGGGGAGATGTCAGGGGTGGGTTCTTCACCCAGAGAGTGGTGGGGGCATGGAATGCGCTGCCCGTGGGAGTGGTAGAGTCAGATTCATTGGCGACCTTTAAGCGGCATTTGGATAGGTACATGGATGGGTGCTTAATCTAGGATAGAAGTTTGGCACAACATCGTGGGCCGAAGGGCCTGTTCTGTGCTGTATTGTTCTATGTTCTATGTTCTATGTTCTAAGACACTTGTTCAAAATCAGCTGGAAATATTGCATTTAGTTCTTGGAGCCACAGGTTAGGAAGGATGTGAATGCATTCCTAAGTGGACAATCTTCCTCATTAGCAAGTGATTGCCAATGACAATAAATACATCAGAGAGGGTGCAGAAGAGATTTATAAATATGGTTTCAGGGATGAGAAACCTTCAATTCTGAAAGATCAACTCTCAATTGGAGAGTTAGGCTCTGTTCTCCCTAGAGAGAAGAACGTTAAGATGAGATTTGATTGAAGTTTCAAAACCTATCCAGACCTGGACAGAGTAGATAGGGAGAAATTATTCCTGATCATAAAAGGATTGATAACAAGAGGGGCAGATTTAAAGTAATTTGTAAATTTAACAAATGTGCTGTGAGAAAATAATATTTTCAGAGAAGCATGGTTTAGGTCTGGAATGCACAGCCTGACACTGCAGTGGAGGCAGAGTCATTTGCAGCACTCAAATTGATATTGGATGATTGTTTCTATTCATATCAATGTGCAAAGTTACAGGGGGAAAGCAGATGAATTTCACCCAGACATAATACTCATTGGACAGCTCATGTAGATGTAATTGGCTGAACGGCTTCCTTCTGTGCCATAACAATTCTGAGATTTTGTGAAGCTACAGCCAGAAGGTATGAATCATCAACTTGCCTCAGGGCAGTCGATGGTCCTTTTTGAGTCATACAAATGGCAGTCATCTGAGGTTGATTGTGAGTTCGGCCTTGCTTCATTAAAGAAGACATTAGACGGAGCAATGAAATCCAAAATAACACAACAGGTAGCAAGATCTCCTGATGAAGGGCTTTTGCCCAAAACGTCGATTCTCCTGCTCCTTGGATGCTGTCTGACCTGCTATGCGTATCATCCAGCACCACACTCTCAACTTGATCTCCAGCATCTGCAGTCCTCACTTTCTCCCATCTTGATCTCCTTACTCTGCATACCACTGCTGGCCATTCATGTGTATGGCATGAATGCACTCACCAGTATAGTGTTTTGTGCAATTCATTTCAATGCATACACATGCCAAGGCTACAATCTTGGACACCAAATAGAACAAGTAAATGCTACTGATCCAAATTTCACATCCAAACTACCTTCCCTTTCTAAAAGGGGCAACAAGATAGCAAATAAAGGGATGGGAGCCATGGCTAATATTTCCTTTTCACAGCTTTTGGGTAAAAGGTTAACTGCCATTCCTCTCCATCCTTCCAGCTCAGATGAAATCAAATAACTCAGCCGAGGACCTTCCTGATTTTTGTGATGGTGGCTCATTGGTCAGCACTGCTGCCTTACAGTGCGCGGGACCTGGGTTCAATTCCACCCTCAGGCGACTGTTGTGTGGAGTTTGCACATTCTCCCTGTGTCTGCATGGGTTTCCTCTGAATGCTCCAGTTTCTTCCCACAATCCAAAGTTGTGCAGGTGAATTAGCCAGGTGGGATGCTTTTTGGAAGGTTGATATGAGCTGAATGGTCTGCTTCAACACTGTCGGATTCCATGCATGCTACACTATGCCTGAACAGTTTCTTCCCCTGAGTATTTTAATTATTTTCAATGATTAACTTTAACTTCTATTAAGTCTGTGATTTTTTTTTTCTTTTGGTTATGCATTTGAACTAAACATCATCTGAGGCAGCAGTTTTGGTTGCAAGTTTTCAACTGTAATATACCCTCCAGCTAAACTACATATTTCCCCTGGGAATTCCAGAAAGCCACTTTGACTGTTTATGATTTGCTGATCAGTCAAAAACTTGCTTCAGTGAAGCCAGTAGCTAAAGCATAACTTGCTGTAACATAAACAGTTTGCCATCTTCTGTCTTCCCTCCCCAATTGCATGGTGAATCATCTTATGATGTGTAATGAGATGAGTAGGCAGCATTAATACCAAGTCCAGATCATAGCAACAGAGCCCTAATCTCTAAATGTCTATTGCCTACTTGCACACTTACATGGCAACTCTATCTGAGAATCTATTTCTTCCAATCTTCTTAATCAATCCTCTCAAAATATTATTGGTTTCTTGTCAAAGGTTTGAGATAGCGTTTCCTTTTGAAGATACTCATTTTGCATTTCTTGCATGAATGTTAATCTTCAAAATTAAAATTCAAGGAAGTTCCCTGACAGCCTGTTGCACTGATTCATGCAGAGCAAATTTAATTTTAATTTTAAACAAATTTTGATCCTGGTTTGCACCAGGAGCAGTATGGTGGAGGAGGAGGAGGGGTAGTTGAGGAGGCATTGGGGCAGGGTAGTTGAGGGAGGGTGAGAGTCAGGGGCTTCTCAGTACTGGAGTGCAGTGAAAAAAAGCAGCAAAAGTTACTTTTCCGGTGGGAAATGTTGAAAAGAGCGTGCATGCGAATGAACGAGGTTTAGATCAAATTCAGCCTGTGACCGCCCACTGATTAAGTAACCTGCAATTCTATGTGGACACACTGACACTGACAAAGTATCACTGGAGCAAATTATTGAGCGCCTTTTGGAACTATTTAGAAACAGGCTTCATAAAAGAGGAATAGATTTTGTTTTAAAAAGAGAACATTGTTGCTTGCAGATTCTGATATTTTAAATGAACTGTCTGCTTGACAAACAAATTCCTGTGTGGGTTTGAATATTGAACTCACATTACAACAGTGGATTTCAGTAATAACAAAGATAATTCTGCTGTTTCATTTACTAGGTATCAGTATAAAAGATGAACATTAATGTAACATTCACTGAGTGATAGCTGTTATGATGCAGTTGAGGTGCTTATTGTAACTCAGTGTATACAATATTCTTAGCGACACCAGGTACAAATCAGAGAAATAACTCCCATGTCTTGTCTTTGATATGGATCTGGGCTGTGAAGCAGGAAATTCATACTAGGCTGGTACAAACTACTGGCTCTGACACTCCTGCTAGTTTTTCTGCTTTAAATCTTAGCTCATGCATCAACTGTGTGATTATCCCCCCTTACACACAGTGACATTTAGTATGAAACCAAACAGTGCATATTCAATAGCGGTCATGATGACCTGCTATGAATGCAACCATCCAGAGCTCACAGTTTAAACAGCTAGTAAATGCACTTTTACATCCTTTGGTATGAGCGAGGCTTACTAATCACAGAATCATGGGCACAGCCATGCAGCCTATTGGGCCTGTACTGGTTGTTTAAAATGCTAGCTAATTATTTGCATTTTTCTCCTCTCCCACAATCCTGCATGTTTTCCTTTTTAAGTGTAAAACCAATTTCTTAATGAAAGTTATAGCAAATCTTTTTCCATCCCTTTTACTTGCATCCACATCATAACAACTTGTTGTTTAAAAGATTCTCCTAAACTTCCTTTGGTTCTTTTTCAATTATTTTAAATCTGTAGCCTTTGGTTACTACTGTCCTGTTAGTGGAAACCATTTCTTGTTATTTATATCATCAAGATTTATCATAATTGCTATCATTCACATTCTCTGCTTGGAGGAGAGCAATGCCAGCTCTCCAGTGTTTCCTGAAATACTTCAACTCTGCTATGAATCTAGTGAGCATTCTCTGCAAGGCTTTTAAAGGAGCATTTTAACCTGTTATCCAATGATAATCTTTATTGTTTATATGTAAAAGGTATCACCAATGGACATATCAGGGGACCTATTTTGTTCCTTTTTTATTCATTTCTGGGATATCGGTACTATTGGCTTCGTCAGCATTTATTGCCCAACCCTAGTTGCCCAGAGGGCAATTAAGATTCAACCATATTGCTATGGGTCTGAGTAGGCCAGACCAGGTAAGAACATAGACATAGAAGAGTATAGCACAGGAACAGGCACTTCAGCCCACCATGTCTGTGCCAATCATGATGCTATTCCAAACTAAACCCATTTGCCTACACATAGTCCGTATCCCTCTATTCTCTGCCTGTTCATGTGTCTGTCTAAATGCTTCTTAAACATTGCCATCATACCTGCTTCTATCTCCTCCTCTGGCAGCATGTTCCAGGCACGTAGCACGCTCTGTAAAAAAAAACTTGCCTTGCACATCTTCTTAAATCTTCCTCTTTCACCTTAAACCTACGCTCCCTAGTATTTGACACTTACACTCTGGGAAAAACATTCCAACTCTCCACCACTTCTATGCCTCTCATAATTTTCTATACTTCTATCAGGTCACTCCTCTTCCTCTGGTGGTCTAGCGAAAATAATCCAAGTTTGTCCACCTCTCCTTATAGCTAACTTATAGCTGGTCTAAGAACAATGAAGATGTATCAGCATTGAGTTGTTGATAAGCTCAGGGCTGGAAACTGGTTGGATGTTGATTTTGTCAATCAAGGGAGCATTGGTGCTAAGCAGCCAACCACAAAGAATGTTCATTAAAAAAAAGAGACAGGATCAGTCCTGACCGAATTTTTTTGCAGGAGACAGAGTGATTTTTGGGAAGCTTCAGGACAGGCAGTTCTGTTTTGCTCTCCCTCTCTCTAGCTTTCTATTAGAATAAAGAACAAAGTACATTACAGCACAGGAACAGGCCCTTCAGCCCTCCAAGCCTGTGCCGATCCATATCCTCTATCTAAATCTGCCTTCTATTTTCTAAGGATCTGTATCCCTTTGCTCCCTGCCCATTCATGTATTTGTCTAGATACACCTTAAATGATGCTTAAATTATTAAGTTGTCGACTCATTGCATTTTCTGAGAAAAGAATCGCTGTCCTAAAGAAATAGCAAAATATTCCTCGGAGTCTGCTGAAATTATTTGCACTAACAGTGATTTTAGAACTTGAGCAATAAATAAAGTTTTACATATCTTACTCATTGTCCAAGGATTTCATGAAGGTATTCATCTGTGAGAGTAGGGGTTATGATTAAAACAAATTAGCCTTTAGCTCACAGATATTAATTAGATTATCTTGTTGCTTATTTGTGTTCTGCTGAAGTTGCATGAGTAATAATAATCACTAATTTTTGTTAAAGTTATAAACATGGTCCATCTAAGATCTGAAATTTGTAAAGTCTGGTTAAGAACAATCAGGCAGTTTTAAGGGTTATTGAATGTTTTAATTTCACTGTGTTGACTGGGGCTGATTTGATTTGGCTTGCTCTCCCTGTATCATAATAATAGGCATATTGGAAGGATTAATATGTTGATCATGTTATAAGTACACATTCTGTTGCCATGAAGTTCTGCACTGATACTTGAACCTGGAACTTTGCCTTAGAGGCCAATTTATTACTCACTGTGTCACAAAACTTCTAAATTTACCTTCAACCATAGGTCTAATTATTAAATTATACTCCTTGGTTCAAGACTCATCAAGAGTGGAAATAATTTTTCTTTGTCTACCCTTAATTCCTCTTATTGACTTGAAAATTTTGGTTAAGTTTCCCCTTATTCTTCTAGATTCTAGGGAAAACAGCCCTAGTTTGTGCAATCTTTTGTTTTATTTTAACTCTTGGAATCAACAGCACTCTGATAAATCAAAGCTGCTCTCGCTACAAGATCATTATGTCCTTCCATAAGTATGTTCCTGGAACTGCTTACAGTTCCTGGTGTGGTCTAACCAGGGTTTTATACAGCTGTAGCAAAACTTTGATCTCTACTATTCTGGTTCTTAGAAAGACAAAGACTCCAATGTCCTTTTTGCTTATTTTATAGACATGCCCTTTACATTTAATAATCTACTGTACATGTACTTCCAAGGACTTTGGACTTCCAGCATCTTTAGTTTTTCACCATATAGAAAGCACTCTGTTCTAGTGCTTTTTAGTCCCAGAGTATATGACCTATATTTGCCCACATTGAAATCCATTTGCCACTGTTAAATCCATTCACATGAGCTGTTGATATCTCTTTGATCTAGTGTTTACAATACCATCAATATCTGTGGGAATGATGGTTTTCTTTCGTAAAGGACATTAGTGAACTAGACGGTTTTTAGAACGTAATACCATAATGCAGGAGTAGAAAAGTTTCTTCCCTGGGGTTGGCGAGTCCAGAACTAGAGGGCATAGGTTTAGGGTAAGAGGGGAAAGATATAAAAGAGAACTAAGGGGCAACTTCTTCATGCAGAGGGTGGTATGTGTATGGAAGTGGTGGAGGCTAGTACAATTGCAACATTTAAAAGGCATCTGGATGGCTATATGAATAAGAAGGGTTTGGAGGGATATGGGCCGGATGCTGGCAGGTGGGACTAGATTGGGTTGGGATATCTGGTCGGCATGAACAAGTTGGACCGAAGGGTCTGTTTCTATGCTGTACATCTTTATGACTCTAAGTAGGCCATTTGGCCCATCAAGCCTGCTTCACAACTCAGTTAGATCATAGTTGATCTAAAATTCCTGAACTTCAGTTTCTTAGCTTTCTTTCATAACTCTGGATTGCTTAACTAATTAAAAATCTCTCTCTCTCAGCCTTGAATATATTCAATGACCCAGCTTCAACAGCCCTTTGTGGAAAAGAATTCCACATATACAATTGACAATGGATTCATGGTCATTGTTAGACTCTTAATTCCATTTTTTTTTGTTATTGAATTCTAATTCCCCTGTTTACCCTGGCAAGATTCAAACCTGGGTCCCCAGAAAATTATCTGGGTCTCTGGATTAACAGCCCAGCGATAACATCACTAGGCCATCACCTATTTATCTGTATTCCTTCTCACATTCCTTTTTGTACTCCTCTCCCTCCCACCTCCTACTTTTCTTCAACAACAACGACTTGTTGAAGTGCCTTTAACATAATTAAACACCTCACAATGCCTAACCAAACCAGTTAAGGAGATATTAGTTCAGATGACTGAAATTAATTCCTTCAGGGATGTGAGAGTTGCTGGCTTGGCCAACATTTATTACTCTCTGCAGGTTACCATGGCGATGGTGTTGGGAGCAACCTCCTTGAACCACTGTTAGGTGAATTGGCCATGCTAACTTGTCCATAGTATTCAGGGATGTGTGGGTTAGGTGGATGCACTCGTCAGGGGTAAATGTACAGTACTAGGTTGGGGGAATGGCTCTGGGTGGGTTGCTCTTCGGAGGGTCGGTGTGGACTTGTTGGGCCAAATGGCCTGTTTCCACATTGTAGGGATTCTATGATTTCTATGATATTCTCAACCCTCTAATAAAATAAAATTCCTCCTCATTTCTCTTCTGAATGGATGACCCCTTATTTTAAGAGTGAACCCTGTGGTCCTAGACTCTTCCTTCAGGAGAAACAACCCTTCTGCATCTACTTTGTCAAGTCCCCTAAGAATCTTGTTTCTTCAATAAAGTGTCTCTCATTCTTCTAAACTTCAATGAATACAGGCTAAACCTGCTTAACCTCTCCTCCAAATCAGGGATGAGCCTATTCAACCTTTGTTACACCACCCCCTCTGCCATGAAATCTTTCCTTAGATAAGGGGATGAAAAGTATTCACAGTATTCCAGGTGTGGTATAACTAGTGTCCACTATAGGTGTGGCCAGACCTCCCTATGTTTATACTGCATTGCCTTTGGATTAAAGGCCAACATTTCATTGCCTTCCCTGTTACCTGCTGAACTTGTATGCTAGCTTTTTGTAACTTATGCACAAGGATTCCCAAATCCCTCTGTGCTGTAGCTACTTCAGTCCTTCCCCATTTAAATAATATTAAGCTCCTCTATTTTTCCTACCAAAGTGTATAACCTTACATTTCCCCACATTATATTCAATCTGCCAAGTTTTTGCCCACTCATTTAACCTATCTATATCCCTCTGTAGACTCTATTGTCCTCACCTTGCCTTCTCACTTACTTTTCTGTGTTCTACAAACTTGGCTGCATTACATTCACTTTCCTCATCCAAATCATTAATATACATTATAAATGATTCTGGTGCCATGACTGTATATTGTAGCACTCCACTAGATAGCATTCTGAAAAAGCCCCCTACTTGTCCAATTCTGTCATCCACTAGTTAGCCAATGCTCTATCCATGTTAATATACTACATCCAACACCATCAGCTCTTACTTACTGAACCGTCCAATGTGTGTTAACTTATCAACAGCCTTCTTGAAATTCCAAATATATTACATCAACCATTTCTCCTTTATCTATCCTACTTGTTACCTCATGGAATAATTCTAATAAATTTATTAGGCATGATTTACCCTTTGTCAAGGGTACTGACTCTGCTTCATCAAATTACATATTTCTAGATGTGCTGCTATTTCATCCTTAAAAACAGACTCTAATACTTTTCCAGTATCAAAATTGAAGCTAACTGATTTATCATTACCTGTTTATTGTCTTGTTTCATTTTCATTCGTAGTTTCCCAATCCTCTGGTATTCTTCCATAATCAAAGGATTCTTGGATGATTGTATTCATTACCTCTGTGGTTATGTTTTAATATCCTAGGATGCATCCTATCAGATCCAGGGGACTGATTGATCATTTCCCTAGCACTTTTTCTCTGGTGATGCTTGTTGTATTTATTCCCACTTATCCTATTGCCCCTTGATTGTTTAGTATTTTTGGAAAGCTATCAGTGGCTTCTACAGAGAAGGCTGATACAAAATATTTATTCAACTTCTCTGTCTTTTCTTGGTCCTGCATTAATAATCCCCCCGCATTGCTTTCTAAGGGGCCTATATACACCATTGTCTCCCTCTTCCCTTTTACATATTCAAATAATCCCTTATTGTCCATCTAGATATTATTTCCAAGTTTATCCTCACACTTTATCTTCTCTCTTTTTATTCCTTTTTGGGCAAATTTTGTTGGTTTTAACACTTTCACATTCCTCCCACTTACAACTAATCTTTGTCACATTGAACACTTTTTCTTTCAATCTGATGTTATCATGAGCTCCCCATGGTTGGCTTATTCCGGACCCAGAATCCTTTATCACTGAGATATATTTCTTCTGTGGGCCATTTTCTTAATATCTACCATTATTCCTCAACTTATACTGCTCAATCACAATCCCAGTCCACTCTGTCTAGCTCTGCCCTCATTCCTTTGGAGTTGCTTTTATTTAAGTTTAGCAAAGTTAGTTCTGACCCAAGTTTCTCCCTTTAAAAGTGAAAGCTAAATTCTACCATCTTATGGTCACTGTTTTCCACAGGATCTTTTACACTGATGTCATTTATTAAGTTGCATCATTACACATCACCAGGTCAAAATAGCGCAATGCTGGTTGGATCTACAACATATTGTTTTTATTAAGTATGCTGTATAAATTCTTTCTGGTTGTTATCTCTGCCAATCTGACTATCCCAATCTTCTTTAATATGAGAACCATCCGTGATTAATGTACTGCCTTTTTACTTGCTCTTATTATTTCCTGATTTATTTTCTGTCTCACTATCTCGCTCCTGTTAGGGATCCTGTAGATACTCCTTTCAGTGCTTTCTTCCCCTTTCTGTTTCTTACCTTCACCCATATGATTTCTACATCTTCTGATCCAAGATCATTACTTATTATCATACTTACTCCATCCTGTTGTAACAATGCAACCCCACCACCCTTTTCTTCCTGCGTGTCCTTTTGAAAAGTCACATACCTCTGAATATTTGGAACCATATCCTTGTAATGGCAACAAGATCATACCCATTAACCTGTTTTTGTATCATTAATTCATTTATTTTGCTCTGAGTATTATGAGCATTCAAGTAGATAACTATCAATGTTGATTTTCTTTTACCATTTTTCCACCTTTGACACTATTTACTACTGTTTTTAAATGGTGTATACTCTGTCTTTTCCTTGACGGGTGTGATTGCTTTACTGGCAAGACCAGCATTCATTGATGAAATAGTGATCCATGACTGAGCTTGTCTGGTATGTGACTTCACATAGAATCACAAGAAGGTGGCCTTTCAGATCAACTAATCTGTGCTGACGTTTATATACATGCCTCCTCCCTATTTCATTTATGATGTTGAAGTGCTTGTGTTGGATTGGGGGTGGACAAAGTCAGAAGTCACATGACACAAGATTAGAGTCCAACAGATTTATGGGAAATCACACTTCACCTGAAAAAGGAGCAGCGCTTCAAAAGCTTGTGATTTCAAATAAAATTGCTGGACTACAACCTCGTGTCATGTGACTTCTGACTATTACATCTACCAACTGTAGTATCTTCCATGGTTATTTTCTAGCACTTATGTTGTGTGAATGTTACATGCCCAAGCCTACAAGTAAGCAGGTCTTAAGGCTATTTGCAAGCATAAATAACTAACCAGAGCTTATACTAGGATGATTCCCTAGTGGAACGTTTACCCTTCCATTTTCATGAACTTTAGTTTGGCGAGGTCACTTTGATGCCACCTTCACCAAAAAGTCTATGTTGGCTTCAAAGACAATCACTCTCACCTTACCTCTGGAATTCAATTCCTGGATCATATTACAGTGGGTCAAAGCTGTACAGAGGTATGGCCTGAATTGCCTTATGCAATTGAATGCAGTCTCTAACATGGATAAACATGCTTCTGTTAATACTTGACCATATGGCAACAATCTGAAACTGATCACACCATTAGGAGACAATAATCAGGAGCTTGATTCTTATCCCATAAAATAAAAGGAGGAGGAAAATCAAAGAAAAATGTTAAACTTCTCAGTATTTTAGTCAACCTAGCAACTATCACCTAAGTTACAATGTAAGAGATTTTGTTTCGCGTGTTATGATCCTGCTACGGACTGTTAACATTTGAAAAAAGAAATAGGAATACCCAGCAATCAATTGACATAATCCAACTACTTTTCCCACATAAAGCCTGAACCAAGTTTAAAGCCCCACTAGCATTTCATGTGGTGAATGATAAAGTTAGGATTTTCTCTGCTTGAAGTGCCAGCCTCACTGATTAACGTCTTCTGTTGGCTCTCTCAATCCTGTGAGTTGCAGTCTACACCAAAGCAATGTTGCAACTACCTCTGTCAGATCCCAACTGAACGGTTTACTTCTGCCAACAAACACACACAAACAACTTAAACCACCCTCACAACCAGTTTCCATGACAATGTGGCATGCATTAGGATATCCTCAAATAGAAATAGAAATTAATTTTATCTTCCACGTTACTCTTTAATTCTATGACCCACACGAAAAATGTATACTGTATTGCTAATGGAATTCATGCCCCTTTATCCAAACCTTTTGGCTGCATTTCAAGTTTAGAGGTGGATTACTCATTGTTCACCTTATTTCACGATCAACTCTGACGTTGTAAGGTAAACATAGGTTAATTAAACTTAGGCTCGTTTGATTTCCCTTTACTTTAGGATTGTTTATCAGTTTCCAACTAGATGTGCACTTATTTTATGCTTAATACTTCACCTTCCAAACTAAAAATTACATTCATGAAATTAAAAGTTATATTTTAAAATATATGAATAATGCATTGAAGATTTGCAACACCAGCCTTACAACTGTACATCACTATTATGTCCAGAAATACATATATAAGATGAAGAAGGAAAAAAAGTGAACAGTGCCAAACAGATGGCATTAACCTTATGCTTATATTGACAATTTTAATCTTAACTTTGAGCTCATTCTCAGTCTAGTATGAAACTGATTAAAATATCATTGAAAATTTAAAGCACTCATAGGCAGGGAGCAAGTTATTCACATTACGTATATTCAGATTTTTTAAAAAATAGTCAAAATCAATCAGTAATAAGTGCTAAACCTCCATTAAGAAGAGATGGTTTGGTGTTAAAATTCTAATTCCTAAAATGAATTGGCTGCAATAGCATTGTGATTGGCACTGAATTTCAATTATTCTATGACAAAGCTCCAGAGCTCTCATATTATTCTGTAAAGCAATGCTGTTGGCAAATCTCCAAAGGAACAGAGTTTTTGGCCCATCCCTAATTTAAAATCTTTGCACATTCCACTGCACTGGAGGCTAAAAGTACAAAAAGGTGTAAGAAAAGTAACAATCCAAATCTCTGACTCACACACTATCCCACATTTTACAGATATGTCATACAAACATGCTTAATGGTTCTGACTCTTGCTTAGCCTGTGCACTGTTGGATTGTGCCTAGTTATATTTTAGATGTGAAATGGTTGCCTAAGGGTCAAATGTAGCAGTGGACCTGAATGAATGTGAGCCACCTACTATTATGTCCAGGGCACATGCCAGATGTATTTTAAAAAGCCTACTATTATTTTACACGAGCTTGTAGTGAATATTATATGAGAGCCCATTGGATTTATTCCTTCATCACTGTTCACTCTTTATCACCTCTCACTCTCATTCTTAATACTCTCACTTGGCTCTTTCCTTCTGTTGTGAAGCACTATCATGATATTCCTCCTGCATACCAAATGATTAAAGGTTTCCTTCCTTTTTTATTGATTTGAGAAAATTATTTTAAAAATCTTTTATGTACATAGTGCCTTTCGTGACTTCCAGTGCACTTTAGAGACAAAAATATATTTTTGAAGTGTAATTAATGTTCTAATTTGGAAATGCAGCAACCAATCTGCATTCATCCATATCCTACAAACAATCCTAAAAAGATAGGAATCTGTGTTTTTTCCAGCGATTTTGTCTGAGGGATAACTTGGTCTAAATCCAGACATGTTTGCTTGTAGATTCCTTGAACAAGTGAATGTTGAGGTGCCAAATGAGAGATTCCCTCAATCAAATGCACCATTTCCTGATTTAGTACTCATCTTTGAGGAGAAATGGGAGTCTGCTGACCTCATTGTCCATGCTGAAATCCATTTCCTCCATGGTCCACACTTTGTTACACCACTTACCACTGCCTGGGTCCCACAGCAATTAGAGATGGCACTGCTTATTACAGAAGAGGTTGCAGTTTGCAGAACATCTGCCCCCATTAACCTTGAACCAGTAGGAAGGCCCAGCACATGAGCCTGGTAAGTGAGACAAGTTGCAGTATACCTTCTTGAAAAGAGGTGACATGGGGATTTTACTAGCTCCCCAGCTGATAGCCATGAGCTCAATTATGTGCCCAACGTTTTGCGTTCTGATTTCCTATTTCCATGGGTTTTGTTTTTATTTTAGGTATCCAATATCTGCAGTGCTGTCTTTAGCTAAGCATGTTATTACCAGAGGAGAATAGCATCCAGATATTTGTCATGTACCCATGTCAAGAATTCCCAATCTTGCAAGCTCTAATACAGATATAAACAAACACAGAGAATGCACTCTGGGAGGTTCAATGTAACGAGAAAAGTATACAAGAAATTGTAAGATCCTTAGGAGCATTGATATACAGAGGGATCTTGGGGTGCAAGTCTAACTCCTTGAAAGTAGCAACACAAGTGGATAAGGTGTAAAGAAGGCATGCCTTCATTGATCAGGACATTGAATATACAAGTTGTCAGGTCATGTTACAGCTGTATAAAATTTTAATGAGGCCACATTTGGAATATTGTGTGCAGTTCTGGTTGTCACATGATAAGAAGGATGCAGTGAGAGATAAAGGGCATATGCCTGAAACATCAATTCTCCTGCTCCTCAGATGTTGCCTGACCTGTTGTACTTTGCCAGCACCACACTCTTGACTCATATAAGAAGGATGCAGAGGCTTTGGAGAGAGTACAAAAGAGGTTTATCAGGATGTTGCTTGGAGTGTATTAGCTATGAGGAATGGATGGACAAACTTGGATGTTTTTGCTAGAGTGTCAGCAATCGAGGGGTGATTTGATAGAAGTATATCAAATTATGAAAGGCATGGATAGGGTGAGTGCTCTGAATCTTTTTTCCAGGGTGGAAATGTCAAATATTAGAGACCGTAGATTTAAGGTGACAGGAGGAGTAAGTTTAAAGGAGATGTATGAGGCACAGAGCATGTTGGGTGCATGGAACATGCTGCCAGGGGAAGTGGTAGAAGCTGATACAATAGCAACATTTAAGAGGCATTTAGGCAGACACATAAATAGGCAAAGAATAGAGGGACACAAACCATGTGCAGGCAGATGGAAATAGTTTAGAATAGCATCATGGTCATCACAAACATGGTAGGCTGAATGGCTGTTCTATGTGCTGTACTGTTCGATGTTCAATGCTGGAGAAACTCAGCATTTGTGGAGAAAGAAACAGAATTAACATTTTGGGTCAAGTCATACCAGAGTTAACTCAGTTTCGCTCTCCACTGATGCTGTGAGACCTGCTGAATTTCTGCAGCATTCTCTGTGCTTGTTTCCAATTTCCAACATCCACAATATTTTGATACAGACATGGCACTGTGAGGCAACGGTGCTAACCACTGAGCTGCCATGCCACCCCTGTTTAGAGGTCTTGAGGCCAACCTGGACACATCCATAAACTTAACAAAGAGGGACTGGAATAATCTTATTAATAAATCCGACTACAATCAGCAAAATACACACTATTCTTAACGACTAATCAAAACTGATATCCTACTGCTCAGCATGACGATAGCTTTACTTAGTAAAAAGGTGAAGAAATGTTGGAGCATCTAGCTACCAAACAATACATACAATAGGGTTTGTCCTGATAGGTCACTATGTCCATGTATGTACAGGTTTCCCACACACACAAAGGTGACATCCCTTTACACCTTATGCTCTCAGCAACCAGTTCTGCACAACATAAACTGACCAAATGGCTGGGTGAATTGCTACAACCAGTTTTGAGCAAGTTTTCCACTTAAATACTGAAGGGTTCCTTCACATTTGCAAAGACTACACATGGCTTATATATCCACAACATAGCAGGGCACATTGACTCATTTGACATGGCTAGCTTAGTCAGCAATGTACTATCCAAGGAAGCTATAAGTATTTGCACTGCAACATGACATCATGATGATATAGACCTGTCATTAGTGTGTGAATCAATATTCACTGAATTTATGAACTCAACAACTTGCATAATTTAGTTCAGTTTTTACAATACTGCATATATCCAAATAGTATTTGCTGACATGGGACTCCCCCAGGCCCATTTTGTCACAAACATCGATTTGCTTTGTCAGAATTACAGAAAAATCTCCTACCCCTTGATATTTCCAATATGTATATGGTAGAATCCATAGCAGAAATTTCCTATGCTCAAATTTGCATTGGAAATGGAGCATTCAAATAAAATCCCTTTCCTCATTGTCCAAGTTGAAAACTCAGTCATATGTGTGAGAAACATACCTTCAACAGTCAATATACATGTTGAAATTCCCACAGTTTCACGCACTATAAGATTGGCCTTATCAAGAAATCTGACAAATAAGGCTCCAGCCATTTGTTCACTGTGCAAGCTTGTTGCTGGAATAGGATGTATCAAAGGTATCCCCTGATCTAATTTCTCACTGTATATCATGCAAACTCATGAGAGGTCATAGGGTGGCAATCTTGGCCTTTAAAAGTGTCCAATCTAATCAGATTCCCTTGGAAGGATGAAGTGTATCAAGCATTTGAGCACCAGGAGAGGCTAACTATTTCATGATGTTACTGTGCACTAGGAACATGAATGATGTTTGCCACTGATGGGATGCTGTATCAAGTTGAAAAGATATTCTACCTGTCCCACAAGTGAATTGTGTGGTATAAGAATTTCAGTGCGAGTGTGATGCCTGATATTTTGACCATACACCCCAAAGGCTGGCAGCTCAAATTACAGAGCATGTCCTTTCGGCTGTTCAAAACATGCACTGATCATAACCAACCAGCCTGCACTTGCAAAATTCATCACACAGTCATCAACATTAGATGTGATTCTGCAAATGGACAACATTTACTGGATATTCCTGGGGTGCAAAGAATTACACTGACAACTAATGTATGATTGTCAGTTGGACCCACATTTTGGTGCACAATTGAGTACTGGAAGCTCACATTATTAACAAACAGGGCCTGTATTTGCAGACAGAAAGTACATGTGCATGAGCTGTGCCTGTTTCAAGTGAACAACATAAGTGACAGTATTCTCTGGTTCATTTATTTCTTACTAATCAAAGTCAAGTTACCTGGTTTAAAATCTATACAAAACCTGGCAGTTAACATTCAAGAAGCTTGACACCATCCAAGACATACAGCCCACTTGAACCACCATAAACATGCACTCTCTCCACTACTGATGCTCAGTAGCAGCAGTATGTACTGTCTACACGATGCATTGCAGAAATTCAACAAATATCCTTAGACAGCACCTTCCAAACCCACAACCACTTCCATTTAGAAGGGCAAGGGCAGCAGATATATGGGAACACCACCACCTATAAGTTCCCCTTCAAGCCACTCACCATCCTGACTTGGAAATATATTGCCATTCTTTCACTGTTGTTGAGCCAAACTCCTAGTATTACGAGTGCACCTATAGCAGAGGGACTGCAGTAGTTCAAGAAGGCAGTTCTCCACCACCACCTCAAGGGCAACTAGGGATGGGCAATAAAAGCTGACCAGCTAGAGATGTCCATGTTCCATGAGTGAAATTAAAAACAACTGCTACTTTCTCCATGACAACGTGTCTGGTAATTAGAGTCCACTTGCCAATCAAACATCACTCTCCTCTTCTAATGTGTAACATTTGGGTTACACTTTGAAATGGTGTTCTTCCAAATTGTCTGTAAGTGCAAGACAAAAATATGTCAATTTTTCAGCAATATTCAAGGGATAGTTCATTGCATTATAGGAAAAAGTGCAGGTTACATTGACTAGTCCACCATAATTATAATGACTATCATTAGTCAGAGATAACACTCATTTCTCCATTAGGACCTCAAACTAGTCTGTTTTTTCTCCATTCAAATATGGTGTGACATCAGATTGAGTGGAGTTTAATGGAGCTTCAGCACTAACTCTTTCAGAACCATTACTGACTACCTTTCAGAAGCACTTGCCAGATTTGCCACTGTTCCAAATGAAGAGCTGCCTACAAGAACTATAATGCAAAAGGGCAACTCTCACCATTCTTATTTACCTAACGGCTAATCACCAAAACTCATTGAGCTTTCATCCAAAATGATGGGGTGGGCTGACAGCCTGAAAATCATCCCCAAACAGTTTTACCATGGCCATGTTCTTCAAATAATCTACAAACCTCTTCTCATTTATACTTTAACATCATTCCCTTGGCTTTCTCAGTCAATATACTCTAGTCACGATGTGATATTCATGCGAGGTGCCTTCTGTATCATGAAACACAGTAGCTGTTTATTTTATCACAGCTTGGGTAATTGGTGAACTTTAAAATAATTAATCAATGAATTCATTAGAACCATAGACCTATGTTTTTTTTCCTATCTGTAATTATATGATTGTGTTATAATGTTGCAGCTGGCAATGAAAAAACCTCAGATGTAATGTAATAATTCCCTTTAAGGGCATAATGAGAGTTAATGAAGGAATCATTCAAACCAAGTAACTGGGGAACAGTAAATTAGTTGCCAGGCAGCTGAGAAAGAACAGCAACACAATAGAGGACTCATATTATTCCTCAGTAGCTCTCTTATCATTTGGCAATTAATTCTTATGCATTTCCAGCAACTCCATAATTAAGTATCATCAGTGTGGTTAAACAAGGAGAGTCAATCAATATTACCTAATATGACTGTTTTTATGCTTATATACCTCTTATGTTTTACAATCTTTCTGCAGAAGCTTACTATTTGTAGGTGTATTTCTGATGATAGGGAAACAAACCATGAAGTCATGGAGAATCTTTCTCATTGCCATTTCTGGTAGGATTTCAGAAAGTTAAAATGTGTCATTTATTGGTTATTATTTAATGGAACAGATTTTGGAGCACCATAAACTGCACTAAATAACTTGCTGCAATTGGAAACATAATCAAGGTGCAGGCTTGGTGAGCCAGGCTCAAAATCTAACTTTATTCAGCTTTGCTCTGGATATCAACTTCAAATACCCAGAACCAATGGGACAGATATGTACCATAATAGTGAGAGACTGGTAGTAGCTTAGCTAAGCAGTCTAAGGTGATGTAATTGGTGGTGCAGTGGTAGTGAGCTTACCTCTGGGCCAGACACTTGAGGTTCAGGTCCCATCTGCTGTATTAAAACATGTCAAATTATGGTGATTAAGAGTGGAGCTACAATGGATCGGAACTTTGTTCTTGAGATGGTGAGGGGAGTTGAGACTGGGTTTGAGAGGACATGAGAGGAGGATGGGATAAGGCAGTGGTAGTAATAAATGTGAGGTCCTTCTGATGGACCCAATGGATGTAAGAGGAATTCCTATTAGGACCCCCACCAGCCCTTGCAGGGAAACCTGCCAGGCTAGTTGCGTGGAGTGAGTTTCTCCTGCTCACAGATTAATCCTAGTTGGGGCAGGATAAGGCATTAGTTGCCCACTTAAGGGACTCAATTGGTCCACTGATGGATGAATTACCAACTGCTGGTAAAATGGGAGAGGTGATAGCCTAATGGTATTATCACTGGACTGTTAATCCAAAGATCCAGATAATGTCTGAGGACCTGGCTTCGAGTCTTGCCATGGTAGATGGTGGAATTTGAATTCAATTAATAAAATGATGACCATGAGTCCATTGTTGATTGTCAGGAAAAACCCATCTGGTTCACTAATATCCTTTAGGGAAGGAAACTGCCATCCTTACCTAGTCTGGCCTACATGTGAGTCCAGACCCACAGCAATGTGGCTGACTCTTCACTGCCCTCTGGGCAATTAGGGTTAGGCAATTAATGTTGCCGAGCCAATGACACCCCCAGCTCAAGAATGAATAGAGAAATCAAAACAAAATGGCAGTGAGTCAGAGGCACACAAGTAGGTGGCAAACAGATGTTCACTGATTTAACAAACACTCCCTCACTTCCAAACCTGCCAGTGGGGAAAACTTAATCCAACCCGAGAGTTTTGCATACATATTGTTACTAACACTCAACTTTACTCATTATACAGCCAGTGCTGTTTGGTTAGCCACACTGATTGAAACTTCTCATTCTGACTTTTAGCTGATGACAGGGTTTCAACGGACTATAGAGATTTATTGATATTATGGGATTAACTATCAAGAAAATAACTTTAAAACAAAGTATACATTTCAAGAGAACCTTTTGATGACTTCTGTGGAAATGAGTTTTAAGAGAATTGTAAAGATGCTGCCAATTCATGATCACCCACAATCACACAATATCAGAATGCATCCCACTGATTGTGTATTTTTAACAAGTTGTACACAGGTTTGTCTATTGCAAGAGGCTTGTGATCTGCATTAAGGCTCATCCATAAAAAACTATACTGTTTGCAATGGATTCTCTTTCACCTTCATGATTCTTGATGTGAGCCCATTTCTGAATTTCAGGCTATGCTTGTTTTTCATTCCCATTATGTACAGGTATGGTGACATACAGCTGAAGATAAAATATTGCAAAGATCTAACAATCAGTTTGTACCAGTGCAAGCATCATTAATAAACACCACGCACAATATAAGGTAATAGGAACAGACACATCTTTCTCACTCCTACCTTTTTCATTTTTAATAGCAGCCCTTGGTATTTGAATCCTTTGCCACAGTGATTCATTTTCCTGGAACAAGTTGCTTCATACATTTAAAAACTTCATTTAGAGCACTTCAAAACTTCCACTGCTCTAAAGAAAAGAACAATGAAATTTTGTAACATTCACACATAAGCTACAGAATGTTATCAGAATCATCTTTTATCTTTACCACATAATTCTCACAATCAAAGGCATTAATATCATCCTTCTGATTATTTAAACACAATTAAGGAGTATGAATTACAAGTATTATGATTGTTAACGCTACTTTTACCTTATCATAAGGACTTGTTAAAAATAGCCCAGTTCTTTCACGCTTTTGCCCGCCCAGGGTAAACTGCACAAAACTCAGATTATAGCAACATTTTATTGGCCTAATCTTTCCAGGAATATAATCAAATATAGGATATACGACTAATGTAAGTGAATGGACTAGCTGGGAGGACATTGCACCATACAAACCCCACCCATCATTATCCAGCACCATAAAAATCTGGGTGTTTAAATAATGGATCTAATGCTTCTCAGGAATAAGTCAAGAAAAATTGCTACGTGATTAGATGTTTTGACAGTGAACTCACATGCTGATGTAGATGTCATGATCCATAGTCTGCCACAATATTTACTGAGGTCAGCCTCCGATTTTGTTCCAAAGTGAAAAAGAATCAGTAACTTCAAAATTATGCAGTTTTCTTTTTGGGTGGGAAGTGGAAGAGGGCTTTAATATCTTTTTTGGCTTTAGCACTCTTTTCAGTTTGACTTTGCCTGCTAAATATTTAGGTAACTCTTAATGAGCTGAGGGATCCAACAGAAAACAGCTTTATTGCTAGTTTTTGATATTTTGGTTCTTTCACCCAAACTCACATGATTTTTATTGACAGTAGTCAGTCCCAGATTAAATATCAGTTTGTGATTTAAATTAAATTAACCAGTAAGTCAAGAATTGAACAGAAGCACTGCATGTAAACAATAATTACAGGCCTACCTATTCCTCAATGGAAGATTTACAACAATAAACAGCTGTATCTGTTCTACGAAACAGCTTTGTAAGTAGGACTAGACACAAGGTCATTCAATAAAACCTGATTTAACAGTTGTTTACAGATCATTGACTAACCTCTCTGGGTATTTATCTCTGACATGGCCGTGTGCGTCGAAATAATGAATGTCAATGGGTTATTCACCTAATTCACATTGAAGGACAGAATTCAGCATAAGGATTACTGGATAATGATCAAAAATAACAACAATGGTTGATACTTCCCTTCCTTAGTACTGAAATACAGAAATCAATAGCAGTTACCCTTCTGCAGCTAATTAGCTAACCTAATAGAGTTCAGTCCTATGCACTTACATTGCAGTTTCATTATCCAGAAATAATTAATGGACAACTGATTCTCTTTGGATAAAAAATCTTTCATTCTGACACCATTTCCTAGGGTAGTTTTAATACTACTGTAGTGAAGATGACACCCATGTGCATGAACACTTTTAAAAAAGAATCTTGCTCTTGTGTTGGAGATACATGAGCAAAAGTGAATTTATTATTCAATATTAGTTATTCTGAGAAAATGATGATGTGATATTTCCTTGAATAACTGCAATCCTTGATCTAGTATGGTTTCTTTGGATCTTCTCAAGAGCTCAGGCCGAACTTCAGGATTACTTCAAACAATGTGTACAAACAGACTGTACATGAAGGTAGGATTGCTGAGCAATCTGTTCTGTGCTGCATAGATTCCAATCTCCTAGCAGAGTACCAGCACATGACCAGAGCTGATGGCTACATCACATTTAACTCAGAGGCTCATCTACATATTTATTAAACCCTTTCTCTATATTTGTGGTGATGGTCCTCCTGTATTCATGTCAGCTAGGTGATTTTAGGATATAGGCCCAACAATGGTGAAAGAATGGTGATATATAGAAAACCCCAGAGGGCACCCTAAGATAGTGATTCTTCAACAGAGTTTCTGCTCTTTTTTTTCAATGGTGGTAGATGTCACTCGTGTCAAAGGTGTTGTTAAAGCCCCTGTGGTGAGTTGCTGCAGCACATTCTGTGGATCATACAAACAGGTTCCACAGTGGGTTGGTGCAGAATGGTGGCAGATATAACTGTAGGTAAGCTGTCCTATCCTAGATGCAGTTTCTATGTTTGTATTCATTCAGTCAAAAGTATTCTATCAGATTCCTAATCTTATCCTTGAAACAGTGCTTTGAGGAAGCACGAGGTAAGCTGATTGTCACAATATACACAACTTCGATTCTGCTCTTATAGCTTTGTTGTTGATGTGGTTGTTCCCATGTGGTGTCTAACTAATGGTAACCCACCAATATGCTGGTGACAGAGGTTCGAAGATAGTGATATTGTTGCTACCATGTGTGACTTCACTGTCCGAAAGCTGAGCTGTTGTTACCATGTGTGACTTCATTTACAGAGACTGGATTAGTGGTGCTGGAAGAGCACAGCAGTTCAGGCAGCATCCAACGAGCAGCGAAATCAACGTTTCAGGCAAAAGTCCTTCATCATTTACAGAGAGCTGAGCACTACAGAAACATCAGTGGATAGCCCCACCTCAAATGTTATAATGGAAGAAAGGTCATTGATGAAACAGCTGTAGCTGAGGACATTGTCCTGTGGAAGTGCTGGGCCACTTTCCTGGGGCTGTGAAGCCTGGCTTTTGCAAACTACAACCATCTTACTGCACAACACACATAATTACAGCGAGCAGAGGGCTTTATCAGCAAACCCTTTAATTTTTGCAAGAGTTCCTTGGTGCTATAGGACAGCTGCTCTCATGTCTGAATTCAATCTGTGATGAGGTTTGAGATAGAGTGGTTTGGTCAAAACCTAACTGATGAGAAAAATGTTGTCACTTAATGGCACTACCAAAGGTTTATTTTACTGATGATTGAGAATGGTACATGATGCAATAGTTGACCAGGTTACATTTTTCAGTTTTTTTGTTGTCAGGACATATCTGGATAATCTTCCAGATTGCTTATGGAGAGTAACAGCTGTGCTGACAGTTCAGATATCTCTGGTACACTATAGTCAGGATGTCATGGGATCTATAGTATCCAGTGTATTCCATAGTTCCTTAATGTTTTGCAGAGTGAATCAAATTTGATGAGGATGACATCTATAATGATGGAAACCTCTACGTAGGCATAATAGGATCATCCAACAAGATATTTGCAAACATATC